>NW_015172583.1:409410-440356 GCF_001447785.1 Gekko japonicus
CACTACAGGAATGAATTCCCCTGGAGAAAATGGATGCTTTGAAGGGTAGACTCTATCACACTGTACCCCTCTGAGGTCCCTGCCCTCTCCAAACTCAACCCCCAAATCTCCAGGAGTTTCCCAACCCGGAGCTGGCAACTGTAACCCTTCCCCTGCCAGTGGCCCCCATAGGATTGCCAGGTCTGGGTTGGAAAATACCTGGAGACTTTGGGGGTGGGTCCAGGAGAGGGCGGGGTTTGGGGAGGGGAGGGGCCTCAGCATGGTACAATGCTGTCCACCCTTCAAAGCTGATCTAGCTTTGTCCCCCAGGTCAACTGGAAAACCCATGCAGAGGGCTCCTCCTAGGCGCTTTTGATGCAAATAAAAAATCCTGAGGGAGATGGAAGGAAGTATACAGGCAAGAGAAGCCTGGAGCCACGGGGTATTTCCTGTTGCCCTCAGGCCGACCTGACTCAAATCTAGGAAAGGGGGGGGGGCAGGAGCCAAATGGTGGCTTCATATCCTATTCATCTTCTGCTCTGGCTGGCTGAACTCAGAGTTCCTGACACAACTCTGGGCTACATGACAGAGTTTCGTAGGGGCATAAATCCTCATACTTCGAAGGCGCCAGCCAGGGGAGGAGAGTGTTAGGCCTGGCCGAATCTCTGTGTCAGCAAAGGAAAAGCGTTTGGCATTCATAGGCCAAACTGGATCCCCCGGAGCTAATAAAACCCCATTTTAAAAGGGCTGGCATCATGGAGGAGGGAAGGGGAGAGACCAGCTGTTGTAAATAACCAATAACCAATTAGTCCTTGGAAAGGAAGGGCTGAAAGATGGCCATCTTGGCCAGTGGAACAAATTGGAATTTCTAGACCTGGAGTGAAATCACTCCCTGATCAAAATTTAAAATAGCTCAGGCGATCCCAATCTTGTCAGATCTCAGAAGCTCAGTAGGGTCGGCCCTGACTAGTAGTTGGATGGGAGACCACTAGGGTTACCAACCTCCAGGTGGTGGTTGGAGATCTCCTGCTACTACAACTGATTTCCAGATGACAGAGATCAGTTCCTCTGGAGAAAATGGCCATTTTGGAAGGTGGACTCTATGGCATATTACCCGATTGAATGAAGTCCCTCCCATCCCCAAATCCCGACCCCCTCTGGCCCCACCCCCAGAATCTCCAGGTGTTTCCCAACCCAGAGCTGGCAACTCTAGACCACCAAGGAAGTCCAGGGTTGCTACACAAAGACAGACAATGGCAGACCACCTCTGAAATGTCTGTTGCCTTAAAAACCCTATGGGGACGCCATAAACCAGCTGGGACTTGACAGAAAACCAACCAACCAACCAACCAACCACCGAGCTGGTAGCTAGAAGATGTAGTTTAGTAGGACAGGAAACAGGAAGCAGAAGGATTGAGATTTGACGTCAGCTTAGTCTTATGAGTGAGGGAGCTGCTATAATGTGTGTTTTAATATCCACAATAAATCAACAGAAGAAAAGAGCTGACGCCACCATAAGGATCAGACCTTCAGCTGGGGCTCCTTCCATCTTTCCTCTGGGCACGGGGGATCCCCTGCCCCAGCCCGTTTCCAATTGTTGCTTCTGTGGTAGGGAGGCAAAAAAAATAATGCTTTAAAAAGCCATTGGCAATGGCGTGACATCACTTCCTGTTTCCCCCTGGAAGTAGGGTTGCCAGGTCCTACCTGGCTGCCAACGGGGGGAGGGGGGAGGACTCCCAATCACTCCTTGAGTTCTTCACGCGTGCACCGCAGTGACGTCACCCGGAAGTGACATCATCATGTTTCCACTGTTGGGGGCAATGCTCTAGGTTTTGGGCAAAACTCTATGGTTTTTTTAGGCCTCAAAACCATGTCACTCCCGGCAGCGCTGAGAGGGGGCTTCTAGGGGATGGGGCTTCCCCCGCTGGTCAGCTGGGCCATGGCAGATTGGAGTGGCCCCACGGGGAGAATGGCACCCCTACCTGGAAGTGATATCACACCGTTACCAACAGTGCCCCCATGTTCCCACCTCCTGGATTCCTGGCGATTGCCAGGCTGGGCCTAGCAACCCTACCTCCAGCACCACCCACTCCTCTGATGTGTTGCCGAGACTGAAGCTGTTGCTAAGGTCCAGCTGTGGGAGACCACAAGAAAGTCACCAGGGAGACCAGAGGCTGTTGTGGCTGCCCCACCTGACGGGATGGTTCCTTCTGAGAGCTGCCTTTTCTCCATGAGGAGACTGTCTCAGAGACACTGAACCATGCTTGAGGATGTCCAAATTAGGAGTCTCCCAGTCAGCCCCGATGCTGGGCAATAATCCAGGACTCCCAAAGCCCAGCCAGGAGAAGTCGAGTGCAGCTTGCTATATATGGGCAAGCAACACTTGAACACCTAAAGAGACCACAGAAGGGGTTGATGTGCGCTGGAGATGCCAAAGGATTTGAGGGGCCCAGTGAAAAAGGGAGCAAGGATTTAGACCAATCCCAACCTACTAGAGGCCTGATGCCCATGCAACTGTTAGCCAGGAGGGAGGAAGTTGAAAATGCAGCAGCCCTGCCTCACCCCCATTGTTGAGGCACGACATGAAGGCTGTTGGAGAGGGCAACTCAATATTTGTCGCTATTGGGATATTTGGTTAACATACCAGAGTTTGCCCAGTCATAGAAGCGTGATACTGAGTGCAGAAAATAAATCTCCCAAAAAGTATATTGCAAAAAAAGAGAGGTAAACTTACATTTATACAAGTAGATCAAATCCACATTCAGGTTGCAGTTGAAAGAAGAGAAAGAAACCTAAAGAGTACTCCCTCCCCTATCACAAATGGCCAGCTAATCGGGCATCACGTGTATGGGAATATGAAGGCACTGTCTCTACAGGAGAGGCCTGCAGTGGCATCTGTCTCCGTGGAAGGCCATGTGTAGAGAGTGAGGGGACAAAGCAAGAGGGGAGGGATCAGAGGGCAGCTCCCAGGTTAAGACAAAGAGAGGAATCCCATTCAAGGACATAACACCTATACTCCCTTAGAGTGATGTGGCACCCCCTAATGTCCAGGCATGCTGAGTCGCTCAGTCCAACAGTTCCTGCCTTAGGCAGGGTGAGACAAAGGATGGCTCAGAGCAAACTGCAAAATGCACCCCCCCACATTATCTCCTCACCGGAGATTCTGAGGCACCCCAGGCGGTTGCCCAGACTGCCGCTGTGGTTGGGCCGACCCTGGCTGCAGCTTTCCATGTTTTGGGGTTTTGTTTTGTTAATAAATCCCAAACTTCTAGCCTTTCTGCCTGCCGAGATTCATTTGTAATGGTGTGATCATCTTTCCGAGAAATCAGACTGGAGTCGAAAAAGACTTTCGCTGCTCAGGGGATGGGAGTCTCAGTTCACTGCATCACTCGTTCTTCCGCCATGGAAACGAAAACAATCCCTCCCTCTCCACCATCCCCAGCTGGCTCCAGTCCTCTTTCCTCCTCCGATCCTCCCCAGCATTTGTCCAAGCGAATCTAAATTTCTCAAGAAACACAAACCTCAGAGGCAGATTAAGAGGCACAGGTCAGCAGATGCATATACACTACACACGTTGAAGATATTTGGATGATTTATTCGAAGTCGTAGAGCTGGGTTTCCCCTGTTGCAGAATCCCAGCATTTTGTTCCTTTGGCCTAGAAAAAGCCCTGAGTGTGACATACTTGGGGATTGCAGCAGACAGTGAGAGTGTGGATGTCCACCCTCCTACGTGTTGCCTGTCCAAGATTTTTGCACAGAAAACCACAGAGTCAGATTTTCCAAGTATCCCGGAAGCATTGGCTGGACATTAATCACGTATCAGCTGCTGAGTCAAGGGAGGCCGTATGTCCATGCAGTCATTTCCAGCTGTGCATATCTGCACTCCCCTCCCCCCAATCTTACCTGACCAGCCAATATTGACAAAAGAAGAAGAAGAAGAAGAAGAAGAAGAAGAAGAAGAAGAAGAAGAAGAAGAAGAAGAAGAAGAAGAACTTACAAACTCCTTTCCCTTCCCCTCCCCACAACAGACACAGTTTCATAACAGAGCTGGAAGAATATGTGAAAGACGTTTGTCAAAGGCATTCCCTGTTTTCTGACGCTTGCACCAAATGTGGGGAATACCTTTTGAATCTCTTGCACACTCACATGGTAAAGTGCAAGTGAATAAATACAGACAAACAGTACAGACTGATCACATTTTTAAATAAAGTCCTATCTTTCAGAAGAAGAAGGAAGAGGAGGAGAAGAAGAGGAGGAGGAGGAGGAGGAGGAGGAGATTGGATTCATACCCAGCCCTTCACTACCCGAAGGAGTCTCAGAGCGGTTTATAATCTCCTTTCCCTTCCCCTCCCCACAATAGACATCCTGTGAAGTAGGTGTGGCTGAGTGAGCTCTTTCAAGTACTACTTGTGAGAGAACAGCTCTGAGAGAGCTTGTGACTGACCCAAGGTCACACCAGCAGCTGCATATGAAGGACTGGAGAATCAAACCCGGTTCTCCCGGATTAGAGTCCCCACTCCTAACCACTATACTAACCTGGCTCAGGGCACTTTATGCACATCTCCCTTCCTCCATTTTGTTCTCACAAGAACCTTGTGAGGTTACTTAGGATACACTGAAAGACAGTGACTGACCCTGGAGTCACCCAGCGGGTTCCTAGCAGAGTGAGGATTTGACATCAGGTCTCCCTGATCTAATCCAACACCACCACTTCACTGGCTCGATAAAATGCACTCTCAGCCATTCCCCTTCCCTTTACAACTGCCTACCCAGCTATGAAATGCTGCAGAATGTATTTAAGTTGCAGCAATAATAATAAGTGCAATCAAATCCACACTGGGGGGTTAAACTTGCTCTGAAACAGATGATTAAATGGAAACCATCAGGTTTTATTGGGTTGTTTTTTGCCATCAAGTCGCAGCCGACATATGAAAAAGAAGAGTCGGAGTCGGAGTCTCAGAGCGGCTTATAATCTCCTTCCCTTCCTCACCCCACAACAGACACCCTGTGAGGTAGGTGGGGCTGAGGGAGCTCTGAGAGAACTGTGACTGATCCAAGGTCACCCAGCTGGCTGCATGTGAAGGAGGGGTGGGGAATCAAACCCAGTTCTCCAGATTAGAGTCTGCCGCTCTTAACCACACACCAAACTGGCTCCCTTGGTGACCCCAGAGGTCGATTCAGGGGGGATCGTGGGGGATCGCAGTTCCCCCGGGTGAGGTACGGGGGGCGAGGCACATGACGAAGCCCCGCCCCCTGCTTCCAGCCGCCCCGCTTCCGGCCCTCATTCAGCCAGGAGGAAGCAGGAGAAGAGGGAGGGTAAGTTGCTTCCTCCCTGCCTCTCCCCACCCCTGCCTGCCTGGGGCCAGGGAGGGCCTTCGCGGGGCTTCCTTGCACTCCCGCCAGCCTTGCAGGTCCACCGCTGGGCCCCTCATGGGGCTCGGTATATGCTAATGAGTTGTGCTAATGAGTTCCCCTAGCTCTTTTTCTACGAAACGACCCCTGGGTGACCCCCTTGAGGTTTTCAAGGCAAGAGACGTTCAGAGGTAGTTTGCCATTGCCTGCCTTCCGGTCACAACCCTGGTGTTCATTGGAGGTTTCCCATCCAAACACTAATCACAGCCAGCCCTGCTTAGTTTCCAAGATCTGATGAGATCAGACTGGCCTGGCCTATCTGAGTCAGGCCACCGTCAGGGTTACCGTCCTAAAAAGCAGAAGCCAGGGCAGGATGGATGAGCTGTTGCAGAGTTAATGTCGGCAATGTACGGCTGACACCGTAGGACCAGGGTGTAATGGGGGGAAATGACAGTGAGACTCTCAGGCAGAAACAGGGGTCTTACAAATACAAATACAAAAACCTGTTTCGTTTGTTTTCTAATGTGGGAGTCTGTGAAATTTTAGAATCATTACTTAGAAACAATGCTGGATTTGTAGCTAATGAGATCAGGAAGCCTTTCCAATCCTCTCCTTTTGGGTTGTTGTCTGTTTCCACTGGGCTAAGGGAGTCTACTGCCAATTGGCAATTTGATGTTGGGTATGGTGGGTGAGCTCCCCACCCCCCACTCCAGAGGTTTTTACACTTTACTGTCCATCTTTCCTTATTTGGCACCAGGAAAGGATGTCCCACCAAGTTACATCAGCCGGTGGTTGTGTGACAGTTTCTTACTTTGTTTGCTTCCATTGCATACCCCCCCCAAGATATTTTTTTTAAATATTATTACTGCTTTGCACTATCCATGTACTTGTGCTTTTAGGGTGCTTATTGTTAACGAAAAACAAATGAGCAAAAAAAAAAAAAGCAGTCCCTTAGGATTTTACAGCAAGAGTCTCCAACGTGGTGCCTGTGAGCACTGGAACCCCCACCATCACCTTTCCTGGTGCTTGCCTAGTGATTTTCGAAAGTGGGTGGGGCTCAGTGAGCAGGGCTTCTGATTGGCTGCGCAGATTAAAAGACATCCCGTTAAAAATAGTTTCTGCCTCCAATGTTAAAGAGTTACTATTAGAGTTATACATAACTGATGTTTGGTGGCTGGGTCCGCCTCCTCCAGCAGCCATTTTGTTGTGCTCACCACCCATGGTCGGAATTCCAACATTCCTGCAGTCTCAGAAAAGTTAGAAACCTCTGATTTACGGTCTAAATATTCAACAGGGGAAGAAATAGCCATTGCTAGAGTGGGGAAGGAAGAGATGCTAATCTCTTGTACAGATCGTGTAGGCGTCTCTGTTTGCTCTTAACCTTTGTCTGTGGAGCATCATACTCTAGTTTCAGAGGGCTTTTGTTCGGGATCCAACTTCTGGAAATGGACTGAATCAGAATCAGCAGTGCAGTTACGTATTTTGAAACTCAGGACTCCATTAATTTTAAAGGTAAAGGTAAAGGTTCCCTTGCTCGAAAGCCAGTCGAATCCGACTCTAGGGTTGCGGTGCTCATCTCCGTTTCAAAGCCGAAGAGCCAGCGCTGTCCAAAGAAGTTTCCATGGTCATGTGGTCGGCATGACTAAACGCCGAGGTGCATGGAACGCTGTTACCTTCCCACTGAAGTGGTATCTATTTATCTACTTGCAATTTCTTGCTTTCGAACGGCTAGGTTGGCAGGAGCTGGAACTAGAGACGGGAGCTCACTCCGTCATGCGGCACCTGGGTCTCGAACTGCTGAACTACCGACCTTCCACAGCCTGCAGTTCAGCGTCTTAACCACCCATAATTTTAGACTCTGGCTTAGATGGATATAAAAGGGGGCTGGACAGATTTATCAGGATTTGGTCTATAGTTAGCTGCTCCTCCTGGTAGCTAAATGGGGCTTCAGGGCTGAATGCTTCTTATTGTCAGACGCCAGGGAGCAGCTGGCCTTTGTCTGCTGGCCCTGCTTATGGCCTTTAGGGGTGCCAGGTCACCCGCTTGGCACCTCCAAGCCCCAGCTGCTGCCCTGTGGAGCAGTGGGAGCAAAAGGAGGGGTGGGGAATTGATGTAGCACCAACGCCAGCATGTAATTTCTGGCACGAAACTGGAAGTGAAGTCATCACAGTGGAGTAATCCTTTAGGAGTCACCTGACGTTCTATGGTAAAACCATAGAGTTTAGGGAGAATCCTAGAGCATCACCCTGACAAGGACAAGTAGATTAAGAAATAGTTTTTATTCGAGAGCTATTATTGCCTTAAATGCTGTATGAAATTGGAATTTGGGTGACCTTGGTGGTTTTAAGTTGTCATGTGAACCTTAAGGGAGTTATGGGACAGTTGTGAATGGAGTGTGAGTGTATATGAATATTGTTGTAGATCACCGAAATGATTGCATCTTTAATTTCGTTGTACTATGACAATAAAGTATATTATTATATTATATATTATTATATTATGTTATGTTATTATATGATGTGCCAATTATGTTGTCCCTGGCCCCAGATCTTCCCGCTGGTTGCCAGCACTCAGCACACTAGTGGATAAGATTGCAAGCTCTGGGTTAAGACATTCCTGGAGATTTTAGAGGTCGAGCCTGGGGATGGCAGAGTTTGGGGAGGGGAGGGGTGTCAGCAGAGTACAGTGCCGTAGCGTCCACCTTCCAAAGCAACCATTTTCTCCAGGGGAACTGATCTCTGTAACCTGGAGACCAGTTGTAATTCTGGGAGATCTCCAGCCACCACCTAGAGATTTATTTATTTATTTAATTCAATTTATACCCCGCCCTCCCCGCAATGCGGGCTCAGGGCGGCTTACATAGGGACTGGCTACCCTACTAATGGGCTTCCGTGTGGCCTCTTCCCAGCTATTGTTGGACACAAGATGTTGGGCTAGATGGACAACTGGTTTGATCCAGTAAGGCTAGTCTTATGTTCTAAGGATCTCAGAACGCTTCACCGATATCAATTCGTGTTCCCAGAATACACTGGGGCAGGAAGTGGAGGGATAAAGACTGGGGGGGGGAACTTGTCCATCCCTAGCTACAGCCTGCATTTGGGGGCTCCTCTGCTGAGCCAGGGTGACTGCCTCCCCCCGACTAGATGTGATGGCTGCTGGCTGACCATGTCTGATTGTCTGGTGTTTTAGCAATGAAACGCTCAGAGAAGGGCACACGCTAGGGTTGCCAGTCCCTTCTGTTATGTCTTATCTGTATAACATCTCATGTAAAGCTTAAGGCCAGGACAAGGATTGTAAACTGGAACAATCCTATTGGCTATTGTATGAATGTAACCAATCAGAAGGCAGAGAAGTGTTCAGGAGGGAACGAATCTGATTGGGTGTTATCTTTGTAATAACATTGGTCCTTAACTATTCCAGGGCGTGGCTATAGCAGCCCGGGTTAGTTTAGGAGGGAGCTTTTGGGCGGGGCTTCACCACGTGACCGCCCCGCCCCCTAGAGGTTCTCTTCCGGAGCTCCGTACCTGAGAGCTCCCCGTTGCCAGTCCCTTCTGTTATGTCTTATCTGTATAACATCTCATGTAAAGCTTAAGGCCAGGACAAGGATTGTAAACTGGAACAATCCTATTGGCTATTGTATGAATGTAACCAATCAGAAGGCAGAGAAGTGTTCAGGAGGGAACGAATCTGATTGGGTGTTATCTTTGTAATAACATTGGTCCTTAACTATTCCAGGGCGTGGCTATAGCAGCCCGGGTTAGTTTAGGAGGGAGCTTTTGCTCCACTGTTGTGTGTGTGTTCTATTACTGTTCCTGTTTACTTCAATAAAGCTGATTCACTGTTTGATTATGAGATGGTGTTGAGTTCCATACTTAACACCTTCCATGTGGGGCCCAGAGATCTCCCCCTATTACAATTGATCTCCAGAGGAGAAAGATCAGCTCCCCTGGAGAAACTGGCTGCTTTGGAGGGTGAACTCTATGGCATCGTAACCTGCTAAGGTCAAGACGCTGAACTGCAGGCTGTGGAAGGTCGGTAGTTCAGCAGTTCAAGACCCGGGTGCCGCATGATGGAGTGAGCTCCCATCTCTAGTTACAGCTCCTGCCAACCTAGCAGTTCGAAAGCAAAAAATTGCGAGTAGATAAATAGGGACCACTTCGGTGGGAAGGTAACAGCGTTCCGTGCGCCTTGGTGTTTAGTCATGCCGGCCACATGACCGCGGAAACGTCTTCGGACAGCGCTGGCTCTTCGGCTTTGAAACGGAGATGAGCACCACGACCCTAGAGTTGGATTCCACTGGATTTCCAACAAGGGAACCTTTACCTTTTAACCTGCTGAGGGCCCTCCCCTGCCCAAACCCCACCCTTCCCAGGATCCACCCCCTAAACCTCCTGGTATTTCCCCACTCAGAGCTAGCAACCCTCTGACACTCCCACCGCCCTCCAGCTGAGGGGAAGACGCAGCTGCCTGTGAGAAGAAACAGCAGGAGGAGTGTTTGGAAGAGAAAGACAGAAGAAGATGTAAGATGTACAAAGGCAGAAGCCCAAGCAGCACCCTGGGGGAGTGAGGTCTTTCTCTCTCCGGGGATCTGACCTGGTGTTGCTTATCTCCTGCCTCAGTCGGGGTGGCCTCTTTGCTTTAGTAAATAAAGCAACTGTTACCACAACACCATAAATCTACGAGGGCTCTTTCCTCCAAAGGGAGCCATGTGCAGCCACGGACCTTGGACCTTCTCACCAATAGGGGATCCAGGGAGGAACTGCATAGCACATCTCTCAGGATGATCCCAGGCCTTGCATCGGAGATGGATTTGTATGAACGGTTGATAAACTGCAGAGATACATGGCAAGGAAATTTTTAGAGTGCTCCCAGAGTATCTGGATGTTGTAGGAGCAACCCACAGCTAATGCCCCGTCTAAGCGGTAGAGTCTTGTGAGCAAAAATTCTACTTTGTGATCTACTGGCATTAAAGTTGTGAGCATGCGATTAGTTTGCTCTGGAGCCATCCCTTCCTGAGCTAAGTCAAAAATGTGTGAGCCGGAGGCTAAAAAACTGTGAGCTAGCTCACACGAACTCAGCTTAGGGGGAACACTGCAGCCGCAGCATCTGGAGAAGGCAGGAGACCCGCTCTGATGCTGGATCAAGATGCATGCAGACTTGCATGGGGCTTGAGGGAAGACCTTTTCACCTCTTCGTTATGAGTTGGAGTTGTTCATTGTCAGCCCACTGCTAAGAGTCATGAATCACCCTTGTCTGGAATGGACTTCCAGCAAACACTATTTCCTCTAAGGCTAGTGGGAAACCTCAATTGCGCTTGTCCCAGTGGTTTGAGGCCCAGGCTGACCTTAAGATGAAAACGCAGAGTCAGTGAGAAGACTTTTGATCTCGGGATCCTTGGGGTGGAATCTTTGACTCCTGTCCCACGTCCTGGAGAACAGACGTTGAGCGCACCTTGGAGGCCATAACTGGCAAACAATGCGAGTTAATTCTTATATCAGGGTAGTGGTGGTGGTAGTGGTTGATTTTGTTTTTGGCATTTCTGTATTTTTATGTGTGTGAGTGTGTGTGCACCTGGAAGTCATGTTGACCTCTGGTGACTGAACCCTACTGGGGGCCTGGAGGATATTCAGAGAGGTGGCTGGATAAAACCTGCCCCCGCCTCCTGGCTCTGGTATTCCAAGGAGGCCTCCCATCCAGGGATTTGCCAGAGTCGACCCTGCTTCGCTTACGAGATCAGGCTTGCCCGAGCTATCCAGGTCAGGGTGTTGTGGTTGATTTTTATTGTGCAACCAGATACAAGTTGTGCCCTTCCAGGAACAAATGTGCGGATGCAAACAAGCAAGCAAGCAAACAAAAACAGGAAGTTCAAAAATGCAAGTCTTCTGCATTAGTGAGGTTTTTCTCCCACACTATGTTGTTGTTGTTCAGTCGCACAGTCAAGTCCGACTCTTCGCGTCCCCATGGACCAGATCACGCCAGGCCTTCCGGTCTTCCACCGTCCTCTGAAGTTGGCTCAACTTCATGTTCGTTGCATCTATGACACTGTCTAACCATCTCATCTTTTGCCGTCCCCGTCTTCTTTGACCTTCAGTTTGACACTATGTAGGCTTCCCCATGTCGCCAAATGGGACTCTAAGCCAGTGATACTCAGTGGCTCAGGAGCCATTTGTGGCTCTTTGGCATGCCAACTGCGGCTCTTCTGAGCACCGTTCCCCAATGTGGCACCAGCTCCATGTTTCAGTGTGGTATAGAGGCTAAGTGTGGTATAGAGGCTTGTTCATTGGGGCTTGTGTTTGGCAGGTGGTTTCCACCTTGAAGTAGTCAACACCCGAGGCCTCGTGCCCGGGATGGAAGTACATGTGGGTCTTTATTTAATTCATTTACATCCCACCTTTCTCCCCCCTGGGGGCCCAAAGTGGCTTCCATCATTCTCCTCTCCTCCATTTTATCCTCACAACAACCCTGTGAGGTTGGTTGGGCTGAGAGAGAGTGTGACTGGCTCAAGGTCACCCAGCGAGTTTCCATGGAACAAGCAGGGATTCAAACTTGGGTCTCCCAGATGTCCAACACTCTTAGCCTCTATACCACACTGGCTCTGTTTGGTGGATAGAAATTGTGAATGTGGCTCTTTCTGATCTGCGGATTGAGTAACACTGCTCTAAGCAATAATGTTTTTTCTTCAGGAAAAGGACTAGTGTAATATAATATATTACTTTCACATAAACACAGAACCACGTTCAGCTACTGTGATGCCCACATCATTACTGGAAAGAGAACACACTGCTCTTAGGGTTAGCGATTGGTTCTGAAGAAGAAACTCAAAATGAAGATTTAGGATCGATTCCTGGACCTGGGACTAGCATTTTTGGACTTGGAAGAAACCCCACACACCTGTGTTTGAAGTTCTTGCACAGTGGAACGTTAATGTGTCTCAAATGTATGGAAGTATGTCCTTCAAATGCTAAACGGTTTTGTATAGAATTTCATATTTCTGTAATTGTATAGTGATGATCCTTGGATGAAATATTGAGATATGACATGACAAGTGCGATCCTGTAATGACATATTGAAAAATACACATGATAAGTCTTTGTAAAAAAAATACGGAATTCTTAGTTTTATCAACCTTTATTAGTATTTAGCATTGGTTAGTCACAGTTTCTTGCTTCCTTGTCCCAATACTAGTCAGACTGTTACCCCTCTTGGGATGGCAGCCATAGAAGTCTGCTGGGTAGGGTTCCCAACCTCCAGGTAGCACCTGGAGACATCCCACTTTTACAGCTGATTTCCAAGTGACTAAGATCAGTTCCCTTGGAGCAAATAGCTGCTTTGGAGGGTGGACTCTGTAGCATTGTACCCTCCTGAGGTTCCTCCCCTCCCCTCCCCCAAACCCCGCCCTCCCCAGGCTCCACCTCCAAAATCCCCAGCTCCTTCCCAAAACTGAGCTGGCAAACCCACCGCCAGGTGACCTCGGGCCCATCACAGTCTTTCAGCTTAAGCTACCTTCACAAGATTGAGGGGATTAAGTGGAGGAGGTGGGGGAATGTTGTGAAAAACTGCTTTGAGTCCCCAATCAGGGAGAAAAGCAGGATAAGAATGAAAATTAAGTAAAGAAGAAAGTGAACTTGACAATTTGTTCAATAAGGAGTTAAGCCTTCAGACCATGGAGAATGTGGACTTCTAGCTGATGACTCAGAACTTTGAAAATCAATATAATTAATTCTCTGCACCAATTCAAGCAGCTGGGTAGAATCACCCAAATGGAGAATTTTATGATTTTGTGCAGTCGACCGACTATTTTAAAAATAATCATTAGTGAGCGCAAGTAATAGTTCATGATCGGCTTCCCCAAATAAAACCCTGAAACCAAATTCTACTGAATCCAAAGAAGGCAAGCCTGCCTCCAGTGTCAGCACAGCTGTTTCCGCACAAGTAGGAACACTGTGCCTCAGCGTTTAGTCATGCTGGCCACATGACCACGGAAGGTGTCTTCGGACAGCGCTGGCTCTTCGGCTTGGAAACAGAGATGAGCACCGCCCCCTAGAGTTGGACTCGACTGGCTTTCAAGCAAGGGAAACCTTTGCTTTTACCTTTACTAGGAACACTGAAAAGGGACCTTAAAGAACTAGATCAAGATGGGTAGCCCTGTTAGTCTGTCTGTAGCAGTAGAAAAGAGCCAGAGTCAGGAGCACCTTAAAGACTAACAAAATTTGTGGCGGCATAGGAGCTTTCGTGAGTCACTGCTCATTTCTTCAGTGACTCACAAAAGTTCACCCCCTGCCACCAATGCTCCCCCTAAGCTGTGGAGTCTCGTGAGCAAAAATTCTACTTTGTGAGCTACTGGCATTAAAGCTGTGAGTGAGCAATTTGGCTACTGCATAAATTAGTTTGCTCTGGAGCCATCCTTCCTGAGCTAAGACAAAAATGTGTGAGCTGGAGGCTAAAAAACTGAGCTAGCTCACATGAACTCAGCTTAGAGGGAACATTGCCTGCCACATATTTTGTTTGTCTTTAAGTGCTAGTGGACTCTTGCTCTTTTCTACTGCTAAAAAGGTAAAGGTTCCCTTACTTGAAAGCCAGTCGAATCTGACTCTAGGGTTGCGGTACTCATCTCCGTTTCAAAGCCGAAGAGCCAGCGCTGTCCGAAGACGTTTCCGTGGTCATGTGGCTGGCATGACTAAACACCAAGGCGCACGGAACGCGGTTACCTTCCCACTGAAGTGGTCCCTATTTATCTACTTGCAATTTCTTGCTTTCGAACTGCTACAGACAGACTAACATGGCTACCCATCTTAAAGAACATATTTGCAGTCTCTCTGTACTACGTAGCATTGTAGAATGCTATGCAGGATACAGTATGCAAACAAAGGGATGGTGGCCTGAAAGATTCGCCCCCCCCTAAAAACATCCAAACTGAAGCAGAAGTTAGAAGGTATCCTAGAGGTCATCTACTCCAATCTCTTTGCTCAGTGCAGGAATTCATCAACTTCCCCACACTGCTTAAAGGAGTAAAGGTAAAGGTTCCCTTGCTCGAAAGCCAGTTGAGTCCGACTCTAGGGTTGCGGTGCTCATCTCCGTTTCAAAGCCGAAGAGCCAGTGTTGTCCGAAGACGTTTCCGTGGTCGTGTGGCCGGCATGACTAAACACAGAGGCGCACGGAACGCTGTTACCTTCCCACCGAAGTGGCACCTATTTATCGACTTGCAATTTCTTGCTTTCGAACTGCTAGGTTGGCAGGAGCTGGAACTAGAGACGGGAGCTCACTCCGTCATGCGGCACCCGGGTCTCGAACTGCTGAACTGCCGACCTTCCACAGCCTGCAGTTCAGCGTCTTAACCACTTGAGCCACCGCAGCTTTAAAAAAATGTTTTAAACTGATTGAACAAAGCATTTACAGGAAAAATTCTTGTGGGGCTGTGCCTTTAAGAAAGAAGCAGTAAACCCCAACAGTAACTAGGGCCTGGGGGTCGTTTCGTAGAAAAAGAGCTAGGGGAACTCATTAGCATAACTCATTAGCATATGCCACACCCCCTGACATCAGGGGCCCGGCGGTGGACCTGCAAGGCCAGCGGGAGTGCGAGGAAGCCCCGCCAAGGCCCTCCCTGGCCCCAGGCAGGCAGGGGTGGGGAGAGGCGGGGGGGAAGCAAATTCTCCTGCCTCCTCCTGGCTGAATGAGGGCTGGAAGCGGGGTGGCCAGAAGCAGGGGGCGGGGCTTTGTCATGTGCCCCGCCCCCTGCACCTCACCCGGGGGAACTGCGTTCCCCCGCGTTCCCCCCCGAAATGACCTCTGCCTGTCACCAAGGAAGTCCAGGATCGCTACACAGAGGCAAGCAATGGCAATGCACTGACTTTTGCCATAAAAACCCTACAGGGTCGTCCTAAATCAGCTGTGAATGGGCAGCACTTTCCAGCACCATAGTCAGGGGGTCACATGTCTGGCTTCTGCAGACTAACTTAACACAATTGTGGAGTGTGAGCCTGCAGGGAGGGAGGAGGGCCGAAGTCCAACCAGCTCTCCCTACTTTGGCCAGTTCCTGCTAATCCCTGCTGCCGTAGAACCGGTCCCCCCCCCCCCGCCCCCGCCCACGTTGGACGGGACGCAACAAAAAAAAACCGCCCTCGGTCAAGTTGGCAGGAGACCCAGCAGCCGGCTCCCTCGATCCTCACCCTGGTGCTTTCAGCACTCTGGCAGCATGTGCTGCTGGGCAGGCGGCCATCCATCCATCTCCCGGCAGTATCAGCCCTAGGCAGCCTGTCCCCTTGGCTTTTGCCCCCAAGCTGCTGCTGCTAAATCAACATCCCTTCCGGGCCCGTCTGTGGCAGAGACATGATCCTTGGCGTGCTCGGTCTTTGATGTGTGCAGACGGGGGAGCTGAGCCTGGGAGCGAGATCTGGGCAGCCGGATCAGAGGAGGCTTCTTAGCTCCACCAGCAGGATGCAGGAAACAGGCATTTCCCAAGGGCTGCCAGAATAATCAAAATAAAAGTACCAGTTGCATGAAGTAGCACGGAAAGGCATCATGCTGCTTGAGGCCAGGGGTCCTCAACCTCTTTGAGTTTGTGGGCACCTTTGGAATTCTGACTGGGCACGGTGGGCACAGCTGCCGCAAGATGGCTTGTCGTATAACGGCTGCCGCAGGAGGCAGGGCCAGCCGCAGAAAGATCACAGTCAATGTTCCCTCTAAGCTGTGGAGTCTTGTGAGCAAAAATTCTACTTTGTGAGCTACTGGCATTAAAGTTGTGAGCGAGCGATTTGGCTGCTTCATAAATTAGTCTGCTCTGGAGCCATCCTGCCTGAGCTAAGACAAAAATGTGTGAGCCGGAGGCTAAAAATCTGTGAGCTAGCTCACACCAACTCAGCTTAGAGGGAACTGTGATCACCGTAGCTTTACTTCAGTCGCACAGTGAAGACCCTTGTGCTGCGGTGGCAGCTGCTGCCAAAGCAACATTTTAAAAAAATCAGCACAGCCAATCAGATTTCCAACAGCCAATCAGAAGCCTTGCTGGGCAAAAGCCCTACCTGGCCCCACCCACTTTCTAAAAACACTTGGCAGGGCCCAGGAAAGGTGTTGGCACACCATGGCACTGACAGACATCACGCTGAGGTCCCCTGCTTTAGGCTCTGGCGTGACCCCGTCTTTGGCGGGGAATAACAGGTATGGAATATTTTCCTCCAGGGAGTGGCAATAGAATCATTTACCTATGTAATCCATAGGGTTGCCAACCTCCAGCTGGTGGCTGGAGATCTCCTGGGATTATAACTGATCTCCAGGTGACAGAGATCAGTTCACCTGGAGAAATGGCCACTTTGGAAGGTGGACTCTGTATGGCATTATGCCCCAGTGAAGCCCCACCCCACCCGAACCCCGCCCTTTTCAGGCTCCACCCCCAAAATCTCCTGGTATTTCCCAACCCGGAGGTGGGAACCCAAGGACTCCAGCAGCAGTTTTTTCTTGTCTGGAAACGTAGCAGAGAGATGGGAAGATGTAAGGAGTAGGTGGTAGCCACTGTTCCCTCTAAGCTGAGTTAGTGTGAGCTAGCTCACAGTTTTTTAGCCTCCGGCTCAGCAATTTTAGTCTTAACTCAGAAAAGATGGCTCCAGAGCAAACTAATTGAGGTAGCTGCCAAATTGCTCACTCACAACTTTAATGCCAGTAGCTCACAAAGTAGAATTTTTGCTCACAAGACTCCACAGCTTAGAGGGAGCATTGGTGGTAGCTGCTTCTGACTTATGGTGACCCTGTGAATTAATAGCCTACAAAACCTTCTATTGTTGACAGCCTTGCTTGGATCTTGCTCAGTTTGGTGTAGTGGTTAAATGCGTGGACTCTAATCTGGGAGAACCGGGTTTGATTCCCCACTCCTCCACTCGCAGCTGCTGGATGACCTTGGGCAAGCCATAGTTCTGTCAGAGCTGTTCTCTCAAGGATGGTTCTGGAAAGAGCTCTCTCAGCCCCACCCACCTCACAGGGTGTCTGTTGTGGGGAGGGGAAGGGAAAGGAGTTTGTAAGCCGCTCTGAGGCTCCGAGAGAAGAGCAGGGTATGAATCCAATCTCCTCCTCCTTGCAAACTGAGGGCCCTTGGGGCTTCCTTGATGGAGTCCATCCATCTCAGGTTGGGTCTTCCTCTTTTCCTGCTGCCTTCCACTTTCCCTAGAATTATTGTTTTTCCCCGGGGGACTCTTGTCTTCTCACTTCTCAAGAAGTGAGCGGTGACTCACAAAAACTCACACCCTGCTGCATATTTCGTTCGTCTTTAAGGTGTTACTGGACTCTTGCTCTTCTCTTCTCAGGGTGCAACCGAAGTATGATACCCTCAGTTTAGTCATTTTGGCTTCTAGAGAGAGTTCAGGCTGCTTCTGTGCAATTCGCTCCTAGCCAGGTGTGGGATGATATCCTGTGATCCGTCCCTTGCTGGTACTTATGAGCCAGTATAATTGCTGGTGGTAAAAATGTGCCCGACCATATGTTTGAATTCCTACTGGACCCTTAAATGTGTGCAAGAGCAGATGGAGATGTTAAACAGCCCTGGAGCAAGCTGAGACACGTGGCCTTGGTGGTGCTGGCTCCCCTCCAGGGTG
Organism: Gekko japonicus; assembly: GCF_001447785.1. NCBI lineage: Eukaryota > Metazoa > Chordata > Lepidosauria > Squamata > Gekkonidae > Gekko > Gekko japonicus. Next base: position 427,320 of record NW_015172583.1, read on the forward strand.
TGCTCAGTTCAGACCCAGCTGGTGGCAATGATGAGAACAGGCTCAGCTTGGCTGCCCACTGACAGCCTTCCAGTTAAAGGGCCAGTGGGCCCTGGGTAGACCTGTTCTTCAGAGGCCAGGTCTATCCATATGGTTAGTTCTCCCCTTCACTGACAGCTTTCAAGAAAAGGCTGGACGAATATTTGTCCGAGATGCTTTAGGCTGGTCCTGCACTGGGCAGGGGGTTGGACTAGATGGTCTGTATGGCCTCTTCCAACTCTATGATTCTGTGATTCTATAATTCAATATAGGGGCCTGGGGTGGGTCAACCTGTTCTCCTGAGGTCAGCTCTACCAATAGAGTGGAAAGGGGTGGGTGAAATTTGACTTGATTCTGTTTTCTCTTGTAATGTTTATCCTTAAAAATGTAGTTTAAATATAATTTAAAATAATTTATTCTGAGATTTTGACAAGGTTATGGAAATAATCTTCTAAAAAACTAATTTACGCGAAATGTGGACTTGCTCACAACTTTAGTGCTACTTAACATAAGAACATAAGAACATAAGAGATGCCAATGTTGGATCAGGCCAAAGGCCCATCCAGTCCAACACTCTGTGTCACACAGTGGCCAGAAATACAAGTGCCATCAGGAGGTCCAGCAGTGGGGCCAGGACATTAGAAGCCCTCCCACTGTTGACCCCCCCCAAGCACCAAGAAGACAGAGCATCACTTGCCCCAGAGCCCCTATCTATACCTTGTGGCTAATATCCACTGATGGACCTCTGCTCCATATGCTTATCTAATTCCCTTTTGAAGCCGTCCATGCTTGTAGCCGCCACCACTTCCTGTGGCAGTGAATTCCATGTGTTAATCACTCTTTGGGTGAAGAAGGACTTCCTTTTATCTGTTCTAACCCGACCACTCAGCAGTTTCATGGAGTGCCCACGAGTTCTTGTATTGTGAGAAAGGGAGAAAAGTACCTCTTTCTCTACCTGCTCTTTCCCATGCATAATCTTATAAACCTCGATCATGTCACCCCTCAGTCGTCTTTTCTCCAAGCTAAAGAGCCTTAAGCGCCTTAACCTTTGCTCACGAGGTAGAATTTCTGCTCACAACACTGTGGAGCTTAGAGGGAACATTGGCCACCCTGGATGTATTTAGTACAATGGCCTCCAAGGGGCTGGTGGGGGGCAGCATTTTAGCTGTCCATCAAACGGGGTTAGGTAAAATGAAGCATTGTGCGCTGCGCCCACAGTCCTTTTGGAACTGCTCCTCTTTCGGAAGAAGTCTTCATCATATATAGAAAAAAGGGGAGAGTTCTGGAAAGGAGGAAAGAGGCGGAGCAAAGATGTCGCCCAGAAGGAGAAATGAACCGAGGGAAGGCATTTGGTAGCACAGTGTGGTAGCGGAATACAGCACATAACTGTGGTCCCCCTGGCTTGTCATCCCTATGCTGAGTACTGAACTAATCTCTCGGTAATGACTGTCAGGCATTCCGGGAGTGGTTTGTGGAGGCTGGATTGAAAACGCAGAGTTACAAGGATCAACGCAGGGTGCCTAGGTACCAGGCCCGTGGTCAGGATTTATTTTTTTTTAAGTCGGGGGGCATTTAAATTTCTTAGGGAGCACTGGCTAATCAAATTAAAGGAATACCCGGCTCCTTCCCCACACCTGCTGCCGCTCGGGGGCCCTGGGATGGATGGGAGGTTGTGGGGCCTTGCAAGCCAGTCAGGGGGCCTAGCCCCGAGATGCCCCACTGTAGCTATGGGCCTGCTAGGTACCCAGGAGAATTTTGTGGCTGCAATGAGGTCCGTGATACCCCGTTCCTTCTGCTCCACTGGCAGGATCAATGGCTGGAACGAACTGGCCAGATTACAAACCAGCAGCTCTAGTGGGAAACACATGAACATAAATGAACACAGAGTTAACCATTACCCCCGAAGCATGAGGCTCCCTCATGCTACAGCGGTGACCCATTCTTCGGGAGAAGAGGCCCAGTCCCTAGGATAAGCCAACCGATAATGAAGCAAGCCTTGTCTCTTTGGCGGGGATGGTGCTTGGGTGCCCGGCGGGTCAGGAAACTTCACCCATACCTGTGACCTGAGGTCAAAGACAGAAGCTCCATCACAATATACAAACACATTTTGGGGTCTCGTTTGTTTCTGTAAGCAGCCCAAGGAGCCTGGCTTAACCGCAGCTCCTCGGAGCTAAGCAGGGTCCGCCAAGGTCAGTACTTGGATGGGAGATCAGCAAAGAAGACTGCCTCCACTAGCAGAGGAAGGCAATGGCAAGACCCCTCTGCGCCTCTCTTGCCTGAAACGCCCCACAATTGGGGTTACTGTGAGTTGGTAGTACCAGGGCTCTTTTTGTAGAAAAAGCCCAGCAGGAACTTATTAGCATAATAGGCTACACCCAACAGCAGAAACTCATTAGCATATTAGACCACACCCCTGACAGCACAGTTCATTAGCACATTAGGCCACGCCCCCATGTTACCAGAAGTGTGGTTATCCAGCCACACCCACCTTTTGCTTCTTATTCTGTTTACCTTGTTTGTTGTCAAAACCCAGGGCTTTTTTTGTAGCAGGAACTCCTTTGCATGTTAGGCCACACACCCCTAATGTAGCCAATCCTAATGGGTTCCTGCTGTTGGGTGTGGCCTATTATGCTAATGAGTTCCTGCTGGGCGTGGCCAACTTGGGAGCCAGCCGGAACTCCGTTCCTGTGCGTTCCTGCCCAAAAATAGCCTTGGTTGTAACTCGATGGCACCACCTTCTTCCTGTTTCTGTAGCTTGCAACCTTCAAGATTTATTTTATTTACTTTATTTATTTACTTTATTCATATCCCGCCTCTCTCCCCAACAGGGTCCCAAAGCGGCTTACATTGTTCTCCTCTCCTCTGTTTTATCCTCACAGCAACCCTATGAGGTAGGTTATCCTGAGAGTGTTTGATTGGCCCAAGGCCACCCAGCAAGCTTCCTTGGCAGAGTGGGGATTCAAACAAGATTTCCCAGATCCTGGTCGGACACTTTAATCACTGCACCAAGCTGGCTCTCAAGATCAAGTAACTAGAATGGCCGTCCCTTTCCATCCACATCACGCAGGGCTATTTTTGGGCATGAACACAAAGGAATGGAGTTCTGGCTGGCTCCCGAGTTGGCCACGCCCAGCAGGAACTCATTAGCATAATAGGCCACACCCAACAGCAGAAACTCATTAGGATTGGCTACATTAGGGGTGTGTGGCCTAACATGCAAAGGAGTTCCTGCTACAAAAAAAGCCCTGGGTTTTGACAACAAACAAGGTCAACAGAATAAGAAGCAAAAGGTGTGTGTGGCTTGATGAGCACACTTCTGGTAACATGGGGGTGTGGCCTAATGTGCTAATGTGCTATGCTCTAATGGGTGTGGCTGGATATGCTAATGAGTTTCTGTTGTTGGGTGTGGCCTATTATGCTAATGAGTTCCTGCTGGGCTTTTTCTACAAAAAAAGCCCTGCACATTAGGATGGGTAAAATTAGGAAAAGAGTTATCCTTACTCTTTCAGTGATCTTTTTTTCCTTCATGATGGTGGCTCAAACCCTTGACACAGAGAGTACTCCATCTTTCGGTGTTATACCTCTGAGGATGCCAGTCACAGTTACTGGCAAAAGGTTCTACAATGCCAAGACCACGGCCACACAACCCAGAAAATCTACAGCGACTAAAGAGACAAGTATGCTGGACTAATTGCTCCCAAAGGAAAAAGACTGTTCTATGATGCACTATTGCTTTGCCTGCTGGGACAGATTTGTTGAATGCATTCACACTCCGGTCAGTAGGGCAGGAAGGACCAATCAGCTCCTTTGAGGTCATAAAGGCAGAATTTCGACACCAGGAAGCCAGACACCAATGCCCACAAATGCCCCAGGGGAGAAAAACACCATGGCAAATGCATCCCAACGGTCAGAGGGGAGGAGGGGGAAGGAACCGCTTTGGAATGCAATGCAAGACATGCAGGTCTAGTGTTGCCAACCTCCAGGTGGTAGCTGGAGATCTCTTGGCATTACAACCAGTGTTCCCTCTAAGCTGAGATAGTGTGAGCTAGCTCACGTTTTTTTAGCCTCTGGCTCACACCTTTTTGTCTCTGCTCAGGGAGGATGGCTCCAGAGCAAACTAATTTATGCAGCAGCCAAATCACTCGCTCAGAACTCTAACGCCAGTCGCTCACGAAGTAGAACTTTTGCTCACAAGACTCCATAGATTAGAGGGAACATTGATTACAACTGATATCCAAGCCACAGAGATCAGTATACCTGGAGAAAATGTCAGCTGTGGAAGGTGGTCTCTATGGAATCATATCCAGTTGAAGTCTCTCCCCTTCCAAGTATTTCCCAACCTGGAACTGGAAACTCTATGTGGATCCTGTTTATTCACTGAAACCTATTTCCAAAGGGTACAGACCAGCGTCCCTTATTTGGGAGTAAGTTCCAGTAGACTTGGTGAGATTTACTTCTGAGGAAACAGCCATGAATGACGCACATACTCAGAGTCTTCCTTCCTTCCTTCCTTCCTTCCTTCCTTCCTTCCTTCCTTCCTTCCTTCCTTCCTTCCTTGTAGCTTACATTGTTCCCCTCTTCTCCATTTTATCCTCACAAGAACCCTGCAAGGTACGTTAGGCTGTAAGTATACGGTTGACCCAAGGTTACCCAGCAAGCTTCCATAGTACAGTAGAGACTTGAACCTGGGTCTTCCTTCCAGATCCTAATCCAACATTGCTAAGTAACCGCTATACTACATTGAAACTAACACGGCTCACTTCTGTTTACGATTTGGGTGTTAAATCTCAATTTTGTTTTATTCCAGGGCTTTTACCTCTTGGACCTTCCCCAGATTTAATCCTTACTATGCAACAGGAAAATGTTATGCACTAGCCGGATCTCATCAGATCTCGGAAGCTAAGCAGGGTCGGCCCTGGTCAGTATTCAGATGGGAGACTACCGAGGAATACCAGAGTTGCAATGCAGAGGGCAGGTAATGGCAAAGCACCTCTGAATGTCTTTTGCCTTGAAAACTCCATAGGATCGCCATACGTCAGCCACGAGTTGATAGCACTTCCCATCACCACCACACCCTGCTTTTTTCCCCGATGGGACACAAAAGCAGCTTATGGCATCAGTCTTCCCTCCTCCATTTCATCTGCACAGCCAGGGCTTTTTTTCTTGGGGGATGCACCAGGACAGAGTTCCAGAACTTCTCCATGAAAATTCTTTTTAAAATGTTTAAAAGTTCGTGAGAAGGAAGTACTTCTTCACCCAAAGAGTGATTAACACTTGGAATTCACTGCCACAGGAAGTGGTGGCGGCTACAAGCATGGACGGCTTCAAAAGGGAATTAGATAAGCATATGGAGCAGAGGTCCATCAGTGGCTATTAGCCACAAGGTATAGATAGGGACTCTGGGGCAAGTGATGCTCTGTCTTCTTGGTGCTTGGGGGGGGTCAACAGTGGGAGGGCTTCTAATGTCCTGGCTCCACTGGTGGACCTCCTGATGGCACCCGGTATTTCTGGCCACTGTGTGATACAGAGTGTTGGACTGGATGGGCCTTTGGACTGATCCAACATTGGCTTCTCTTATGTTCTTATTCAGTACACAGATTGAAAACTTCATTTCCCTCTTGAGAGGTCTGGCACCTCGTTGTTTTTTTTAAAGCCCTGAGCACAACAACCCTGTAAGGTAGGTTAGGCTGGGAGAGAATGACTGGTCGAACACCACCCAGTAGCCTTCCATGGCAGGGTGGGGAGTTAGAGCTCTAGGATTTCTCCTTTTAGAAATCCCTCCCTGGTCCTACTAGTTCATTTGACCCAATAACCAGACCTTTTTATTCTGGTAGATGGCTCTCTCTTCTTGGAACAGTTTGTTAGTCTCCAAGCAGAGCTACAGAGGCGCTCTTTAACTCACAGATATGCAAGGGAACGATCAAAGCAAGAAGGAGAAGCCTGAGGTCTAGGGGGCCAGGTTATTAGCATTTCAAAGTCCCGATACACAACAGATGCCCAGCTGGAGGTGTCAGGTGGTGGTGGTGGGGAAATCACAGCTAGTTTCCTTTTGTATCGATGCCAACGAGTTTATACAAGAGCAAGCTTTCAGTCCAGTAGCACCTTAAGGACTAAGAAGATTTCCAGGAGGATAGAATCAGGTGGGGTAGCCGTGTAGGTCTGAAGCAGACAGTAGAACAAAGTTTTGAGTCCGGTGGCACCTTTAAGACGAACAAAGTTTTATTCAAGGTATACTTTGAATAAAACTTTGTTGGTCTTAAGGGTGCCCCTAGACTCAAACGATTTCCAGGGTATGAGGTTTTGAGAGTCAAAGCTTCCTGTGTCAAATTCAAGGAGGCGTGGAGATCCCTGAGTCCTTATGCACCAGTCTGTCCATACTTGTATCTGAGTTAGGGTGCTTTAACTCTCAAAAGCTCATACCCTGGAAAACTTGTTGGTCTTGAAGGCGCTTTTGTTGCTCAGTCGTACAGTCGAGTCCGACTCTTCGCGACCCCATGGACCAGATCACGCCAGGCTCTCCTGTCTTCCGCCGTCCTCTGAAGTTGGCTCAATTTCATGTTCGTTGCATCTATGACACTGTCTAACCATCTCATCCTTTGCCGTCCCCGTCTTCTTTGACCTTCAGTCTTTCCCAGCATCAGGGTCTTCTCGAGTGAGTGCTCTCTTCTCATTGGGTGGCCAAAGTATTTGAGCTTCAGTTTCATTATCTGGCCTTCCAGGGAACAGTCAGGGTTGATTTCTTTTAGGATTGACTGATTTGATCTTCTTGCAGTCCAAGGGACTCTCAAGAGTCTTCTCCAGCACCATAATTCAAAAGAATCTATTCTTTGGCACTTGGCCTTCCTTATCCTTAAAGGTGCTATTGCTGCAGACTGCTACCCAACTAAAACTTATGACTTCTATACCTTCTCTTAAAGGGCAGGGCGATGCTTTGTACTTACCATTTGGTTGCAGGGTGTAAGTGTGTTTACAACTTAGAAACATCTGAAGAGCCCTGCTGGATTGGATCCCTGTCTCACACAGTGGCCAACCAGTTATTCTGGAGGGTCAACAGCAGGGCAGAGAGGCCTTGCTCTGTTGTGGCCTCCTGGCTCTGGGATTCGGAACTTTTCTGCCTCTGAATTGGCTAAAAAGGTCCAGGGTGGTGTTGGGGAGTGGTTAGAGTGTCCCCAGAATGGCTTTTGGTCCCTAGTGGGGAGAAATGGTGGGGTCCCCAATCTTTTTAGGAGTCCCCAATCTTTTTGAGCCTGCAGGCATCTATGGAATTCTGATATGGGATGGTGTGTGCAGCCACAAAGTGGCTGCCACAGGAGAGAGCCAGGCACAAAATAGAGGAGGAGGAGGAGATTGGATTTGTACCCCGCCCTTCACTCAGAGTCTCAGAGCAGCTTACAGTGTCCTTTCCCTTCCCCTCCCCACAACAGACACCCTGTGAGGTAGGTGGGGCTGAGAGAGCTCTGGCAGAAACGGCTCTTTTTCAAGAACACCTCTGACAGAACTATGGCTTGCCCAAGGTCATCCAGCAGCTGCATGTGGAGGAGTGAGGAATCAAACCTGGCTCCCCCGTGCTGTTAACCACTACACCAAACTGGCTCTCAAAATGGTTGCTATAGCTTTACTTCAGTCACACAGTGACGATTCTTGTGCTGTGGTAGGAGCTGCTGCCAAAGCAACATTAAAAAAAAAAAATCTGTACAGCCAACCAAGTCTCCAGTGGCCATTCAGAACCCTTGCTGGGCAGAAGCCCTACTTGACCCCACCCACTTTCTAAAAACACTTGGTGGCCAGTGTTCCCTCTAAGCTGAGCTAGTGTGAGCAAGCTCACAGTTTTTAGCCTCCAGCTCACACATTGTTGTCTTAGCTCAGGATGGAAGGATGACTCCAGAGCAAACTACTTTATGCAGCAGCCAAATCGCTCGCTCACAACTTTGATGCCAGTCGCTCACAAAGTAGAAGTTTTGCTCACGAGACTCCGCAGCTTAGAGGGAACATTGTTGGTGGGTGCCAGAAAAGGTGTCAGAGGGAGCCAGGGTGCCCGTGGGCACCACGCTGGGGACCCCCTGCAGCAAATGAATAAATTTGCGGTCAGATTCTAGGTATGTTTACTCATCAGTAAGTCCCTCCAACGTGGCTTACACCCGAGGAAGTACGCTTCATTTATGGGGGCTCCTGCACCTTCCGGTTGCGCCACACTCTCAGTCCCAGCTGGAGAGCGGAAAAGGAAGGCCGAGCTGCTGGGCTGTAAACAATGCTGGAGGAGGAAGAGGCCTCTGGGGTGACCTGGGCCATGCTGCTTTCCAGGGACAAGGTGTTTCCTGCGACATTCCATCTCCAGCAACTGGCCCGGAGCTGGTGGAGGTATGCTGGGCATGTCCCTGTACAATGCGGCTCTTTGCATCGCTTACTGTACCCCTCTGTGCTCATGTTTCCATGCATCCACACACAGCATGGGGAAAGGCTTCCACTGGGTTGTGCCCGGGTGCTCCCGCTAGGTCAGTGACGGCGAACCTTTTAGAGACCGAGTGCCCAAACTGCGACCCAAAACCCACTTATTTATCGCAAAGTGCCAACACGGCCATTTAACCTGAATACCGAGGTTGTACTTTAGAAAAAAACAACTCATCCATTAACTTAAGATGATCCAAACAAAGTAAGGAAAGCAATCCCAAATGCTTTCATTTACTCAAAATCAATGTGCCCTCTAAGCTGTGGAGTCTTGTGAGCAAAAATTCTATTTTGTGAGCTACTGGCATTAAAGTTGTGAGCAAAGCAATCTGGCTACTGCATAAGTTAGTTTGCTCTGGAGCCATCCTTCCTGAGCTAAGACAAAAATGTGTGAGCTGGAGGCTAAAAATCTGTGGGCTAGCTCACACTAACTCAGCTTAGATGGAACACTGCTTACAATTATTTGGCAGAGAATTCGACACTTTAATGATGGTCTGGGCCTGGCTGGGGCGATGGCACGCGTGCCCACAGAGAGGGCTCTTGAGTGCCACCTCCGGCACCCGTGCGATAGGTTCGCCACCACTGCGCTAGGTGAACTGGTGGGGGAGGAGGCGATTTTTCCCATTTGAATTTTGCACAGGTTTCTCAGTTTTTGACTTGTTGTGGGGACTATAGCAGGATTTTGACACTGGAAGGTCCAATCTGGCATTTGGAGTTTTAACCAGGAAACCCCCCCACACACACACACACTTTAGAGAGGCATGGGGTGGTGGTGTTCTGTTTACGTAGTGCGGGTGGAGGCTGTATTCCCAAGAGGAATTTTCGGCATGCCAATTTCAGATCTTGTTGTTGAAGAATTCTGCTCATTTCCTACCGGGGAGGCGGAGAAGAATGGCCCACTCTGCTGATTAGAGCAAGAACACCCTCTACTGGCACGGCCCTGTTTCCTTGTATTGTCGTCAAGCCGTAGAGTTGCCAACCGGCGGAGAGGGGGGGACTGTCCAGTCCCTTTGACAGAAGCTTAATATGCAGAGAGGGGCGGTTGAAGCTTTTCACAGCAAGTAGCTAAAATCACATCACCTGATAACTGCAGTAGATGAAACTGGGAGGAAAGGAACAGCTGGAGGTGCCCTGTTTAAAAGCAGGCAACCCCATGTCCAATTATCATCTTAATTATCATCTCCTCCGGCCAAAGTAAGGGTATTCCCAAAATCAAAAAGGACGTCTTCTCATTTAAAAAGCCTTAAATGGGATAGGGTTCAGGAGGCGCGGCTTTCTTTCTGAGAACGACTGAAGCGGCGCCCGTGGAACTTCTTGCAGCTTCCAAAGAGAGAGATCCGAACCCAGAGCTGTCTGATCCAAGTCGAGCACTGTCATTATTTGAAGAACATTAGCTCTTCAGCAAAAACCCTAAGACAGACAGAAATTCTATGGACCTTTTTTCTTTCTTTCACGAGATTTGCAGAATTGCAGTGTGGGAAAACAGATGGGACCTTTGCAGCCTATGCAAATGGGCGAGCGCTTTCTCTGGATGGGGTTGCATTTCCCCTGAAGGAACAGGCTTTGGAGTGCTGCCAAATTTGGATCTATAGTCGGACACTAAGATTTTGATCTGTCTTATACAATGTCTTCACCACCGCCAAGATGCCACTGAGTTCCTTATTTCATTTTACTCACTATAGCTGCTATGGTCTCAGCATGGCCCACCCTTTACAGATGTTACTTAATCCCAGGGTTAATTTCCTGCAGGAGCGCACAGGAGCGGAGCTCTGGCAGTAAAGGGCCCAGGGGGCGGGCACATGCAACAAGCCCCACCCCCTGCTCCCAGCAGCCCTCAGTCAGAGCAAGAAGCAGCCAGGTAAGTTGCAGAGTCCCCCCCCCGGTCCAAAACAGTCCAGTGGCACCTTTAGGACCAAGTTTTATTCAGGTACAAGCTCTCCCTCCTCTGCGAGGACAGATCAGCCCGTTCCCCCCCCCCCCAAATAGCTAGGAATCCAAAACAGTCCAGTGGAGCCTGAGGAGTGGGTGTTGCCTTCTGACACACTTCAGGTGATGTCAGGGGGTGTGGCATATGCAAATAAGTTATGCTAATGAGTTATGCTAATGAGCTCCTGCACCTCTTTTTCTACAAAATGACCCCTGCTTAATCCAACTATCTTTCTATGGTCTCTGTACGGCCCTACTGAATTCGCTCAACATGTCTAGTTGCACTGTATTATCTGTCATTATTTGGGAGTGGTGCTCATCCATTTCTAACAGATCAATTACTCTTTGATTGGTTCTTGTTTTGCACTGCCTTGTCCCTGTAATTTCTCCTCCATTCCCTCTCCCCCCCTTTTGTTGCTTAGTATAAATTTGCCTTTTTTGGATGTATGCTCTGCACATCAGATGAAGTGAGCTCTTTGACTCATGAAAGCTTCTTGCTGGAATAAATTTTAGAACAAAGTCTGAGTCCAGTGGCACCTTTTAGACCAACAAAGTTTAATTCTGGGTATAAGCTTTCATGTTCATGTACAATAGAAGCGTGCGTGCACACGAGCTTATGCCCAGAATTAAAAAATTTTTAATAGTACACTTTATCAGGTTTTTAGGGTATACAGGGGTAAGGGAAGAAAGAGATACAAAACAACATGTCCTTTGCATATAACTCCTCTCCACATACCATTTCACACCACAAAAAGACTGTGAAATTCTAAAAGTTCACAAAGCCAGTTTGTTGTAGTGGTTAAGTGTGCAGACTCTAATCTGGGAGAACCGGGTTTGATTTCCCACTCCTCCACTTGCAGCTGCTGGATGACCTTGGGCAAGCCATAGTTCTGTCAGAGCTGTTCTCTCAAGGACAATTCTGGAAAGAACTCTCTCAGCCCTGCCTACCTCACAGGGTGTCTGTTGTGGGGAGGGGAAGGGAAAGGAGTTTGTAAGCCACTCTGAGACTCTGAGTGAAGGGCAGGGTATACATCCAATCTCCTCCTCCTCCTCCTTGTCCTCTTCTTCACACTATATCAAAAAGTTCATAGCTTTATATTTCTTTCCTATCCAATCATAGTCCAACGAAGTCTTCTTCCATTTGCCCTTTTAAGATCAAAGTGAGTTTGTCCATTTCCACGCTTTCCATGGTCTTCATTATTAGATCTTGTTCAGCCCAGAATTAAATTTTGTTGGTCTTAAAGGTGCCACTGGACTCAAACTCTATTCTGTTGTTTTGGACCAACACGGCTATCCCACCTGGAATAAATGTTGTTAGGTTTTTTAAGGGGCTACCGGGTTCCTGTTTAATTCTGCCACATCGTCACAGAGGCATCTGCCTCCTCTTTTTCCAACATGATCTAAGCCCTCATCTGTAAGCAATCCTTTCTGCTGCCTACTTAATACAAACAGACCCTATGTAAATGTAAGCATGGAGATCAACAAAAAAAAGGCTGCATTCGCAAGTCTACAGGAGACCGTTTCAGCCCGCAGGGCCTTTCTGCTGTTGACCTGAAAGCCACTGTTCTCTAACAAAGGAACTTAAAAGGGAGACTCCAGAAACAAACCGATTAATTAGAACTTGCACAGACGCACCCCCACCCAGCACATCAGAAGTGACGTACGCCCCACCTATGAAAACTGACGACTGTTCCTCCTGTTCTGTAGAGAGGGCCTCAAAGTTAGTGACCGTTCCCAGAACACCCAGTGAATTCATGGCTGAGCCAAGATCTAAACCAGGGGTCTCTAACCTTCTTGAGCCTGCAGAAAGGGTGGTGGACGCAACAACAAAATGGTTGTCACAGGAGGCAGAGCCAGCCACAAAATGTCCGGGAGCTATGTTATCTATAACTCTAATAGAACAAAGTTTGAGTCTAGTGGCAACTTTAAGACCAACAACATCTTATTCGAGGTATAAGCTTCCGTATGCAGGTACACTTCTTCAAATATGGTGAAATTTACTGCCATTCCCAGAGCCAGTTTGGTGTAGTGGTTAAGTGTGCGGACTCTGATCTGGGAGAACCGGGTTTGATTCCCCACTCCTCCACTTACAGCTGCTGGATGACCTTGGGCGAGCCACAGTTCTGTCAGAGCTGTTCTCTCAAGGACAGTTATGGACAGGGGTCGTTTCGTAGAAAAAGAGCTAGGGGAACTCATTAGCGTAACTCATTAGCATATGCCACACCCCCTGACATCACTGGAAGTGTGTCATAAGGCCACACCCCCTGACATCACCGGAAGTGTGTCATAAGGCCACACACCCCGCCCCCAACGGTCCCGGCTGCCGCCGGCGGCCTTGCAGCCCCACTGCCCAGCCCCATGAGGGGCCCGGCGGTGGAAATGCAAGGCCGGCGGGAGTGCAAGGAAGCCCCGCGAAGGCCCTCCCTGGCCCCAGGGAGGCAGGGGTGGGGAGAGGCAGGGAGGAAGCAACTTACCCTCCCTCTTCTCCTGCCTCCTCCTGGCTGAATGAGGTCCGGAAGCAGGGTGGCCGGAAGCAGGGGGCGGGGCTTCGTCATGTGCCCCGCCCCCATACCTCACCCGCGGGAACTGCGTTCCCCCGCGTTCCCCCCCGAAATGACCTCTGGTTATGGAAAGAGCTCTCTTAGCCC
>NW_015172583.1:440539-444942 GCF_001447785.1 Gekko japonicus
CAGGGGGCGGGGCTTCGTCATGTGCCCCGCCCCCCGTACCTCACCCAGGGGAACTGCGTTCCCCCGCGTTCCCCCCCGAAATGACCTCTGGCTCTGATGGAACTATGGCTTGCCCAAGGTCATCCAGCAGCTGCAAGTGAAGGAGTGGGGAATCAAACCCGGTTCTCCCAGGTTAGAGTCCACGCACTTAACCACTACACTAAACTGGCTCTCAAAGTGTAGCAGTCTTTGGCCTGAAGTTGTTTGTTTGTTTTAAAGAAAGAGCTTTAAAAGTCAAGGTATCATCCCCATTGGGTAACCTGATTATGTGGCCATAGAATTAGGACCTATCTATGCTTGTAGCACAACTGTAAACCGCTCTGAGAGCTTCGGGTCTGAGCGGTATAGAAGCTGAATGAAATAAATAAATAAATAATGTAGCCAATCCTAATGATTGGCTTGGGTGTGGCCTATTATGCTAATGAGTTCCTGCTGGGCGTGGCCAACTCAGGAGCCAGCCGGAACTCCGTTCCTGTGCGTTCCTGCCCAAAAACAGCCCTGGTAACACTTCAACATTTCAGGAAGCCGCTCTGTTTAACAGGATGCCTTTTAATCTGCACAGCCAATCAAAAGCCCTGCTTATTTAGCCCCACCCACTTTCAAAAAGCATGTGGTGGGCATCAGGAAAGGTGCCAGGGGGTGCCATCCACATTGGGGACCCCTGATCTAACCTTTCCCCCAATACAGTGCTACCTGCTAGAAGGGTCACAGTCCTTTGGACCACATCCTTGAGAAATGGAACGGCTTGTAAGCAGTGTCAGGTTAAATGGTTTTTCCAAAGGGAATTCCTGACAGCCAGAATGGTGTCATGGCTAGTGATGGACTAGGATCTGGGAGATCCAGGTTCAAATCCCAAACTGGGAGCTCGTGGGGTGACCTTGGGCCAGTCGCTTTCTTTCAGCATGACCTTCCTCGCAGGGTTGTCATCGTCAGGATAAAACATGGGAGGGGGAAATGTGGAGAGTCAGTTTGGGGCCCCACTGGGGAGAAAAGCTGGGCATAGATAATAACAACATCCCGTATGGTTATCTTGCCACCCCAGCCCACCAAATGTTGAACTCTCATGAAATGTGGAGGGGAGCCTCCATGTTCAGAGGCAGTCAGCCTCTGAATACCAGTGCTGGGAGGCAACATCAGGGGAAGGCTTCTGCCTCTATGCCCTGATGCTGGCTCTCCAGAGGAACTGGTTGGCCACTGTGTGGGACAGGATGCTGGACTAGATGGACCATTGGTCTGATCCAGCAGGGCTCTTCTGATGTCCTTATGTCCTTAAGTGCCCCAGTTTTCCCTTTCAAAGCCTGACTCTACCTCTGGACCTCCCCTTGCCTAGATATGTGCCCCTAACAGGGCTCAGCTGTTGTTCTCTAAAGGTGTTTTATCAGGAGTCATCATTTTCCTAATGGTGCTGTTTTGTTCTTGTGTGAAATTTCCGGGTTGGACTGCTTCGTGTAAATCTTGGAAGGGCCCTGGTAAGATTTCCACCTCCCCCCCGTCCTCTTGGATCATCTGGCTTTATTTTCTGTTTACTTGGCTTAAATTCTCTCCAGCCCTGCCAGCCGAATCTGGTGTCTATTGCATCTTCCGTCCAGGATAACTTTTCCCTCATGCGCTCTGACGTTTGGGGCTGGACGCCAGGACTTGGAGTCCCTGAGTACGGTTGTGTCATGTGGTTTCCAGTGTTTAAGTTGGAACGCTCTCTCGCTCCCGCCCACCCACCCCTTCCCTAGCACATGGACATGTATTTAGGGAACCACTCTTCTTTCTCTTTAAGCTGCAGTTGTACTCTGGTGGTCCTCTCCTTTGGGATTTTAGTGGCCACAGGAGCCACTTAGCTTGGGGTTGCTCCATGGCTGTTTTAAGAACATAAGAGAAGCCATGTTGGATCAGGCCAACGGCCCATCAAGTCCAACATTCTGTGTCACACAGTGGCCATCAGGAGGTCCACCAGCGGAGCCAGAACTCCAGAAGCCCTCCCACTGTTGCCCCCCCCCCAAGCACCAAAAATACAGAGCATCACTGCCCCAGACATAAGAACATAAGAGAAGCCATGTCGGATCAGGCCAACGGCCCATCAAGTCCAACATTCTGTGTCACACGGTGGCCATCAGGAGGTCCACTAGCGGGGCCGGAACTCCAGCAGCCCTCCCACTGTTGTCCCCCCCCCCAAAGCACCAAGAATACAAAGCATCACTGCCCAGACACAGTCTTCCACCTATACCTTGTGGCTAATAGCCTCTCATGGACCTCTGGTCCATATGTTTATCCAGTTCTGTCTTGAAGCTGTCTATGCTTGTAGCTGCCACCACTTCCTGCAGCAGTGAATTCCACATGTTAATTACTCTTTTATCTTTTCGAAACGTACTGCTCATTAATTAAACATCCCAATCCAAGCCTGGACTTGACCTACGGCTACCAGTACCTCCCTGGCAACTGGCGAGGGGTGGGGTGGGGGACTTACCAGGTGGTGGTGGGCGGACTTCATAGCCAATGCACTGATGTCACCAGCAGCACACTGACATGACTTCCTGTGCGTGCCAGAAGTAACATCAACAGATCACTGGCAAAGCTGAGGACACTCTGCCATTTGGGGAAACTCCAGGGCAGAAACTCATTAGCATATTAGGCCACACCCCTGACAGCACAGCTCATTAGCCCATTAGGCCGCACCCCCATGTTACCAGAAGTGTGGTCATCCAGCCACACCCACCTTTTGCTTCTTATTCTGTTTACCTTGTTTGTTGTCAAAACCCAGGGCTTTTTTTGTAGCAGGAACTCCTTTGCATGTTAGGCCACACACCCCTAATGTAGCCAAACCTAATGAGTTTCTGCTGTTGGGTGTGGCCTATTATGCTAATGAGTTCCTGCTGGGCGTGGCCAACTCAGGAGCCAGCAGGAACTCCGTTCCTGTGGGTTCCTGCCCAAAAATAGCCCTGGGAAACTCTATGGCTTAGCCATGGAGCATCCCCTAGTGATGTGCTGACATCACTTCCCAGCACATGGGTAGTGATGTCAGCGCATCAGGATGCTGATGATGTCCCTTCTGTTTTGGTGCTATTCCCCACCCCCACCCCCAGCCAGCTGAGCAGAGTTCCCAGGTATGGTGCTCTGCTTCCCTGGGGAATGCCCATCTCATCTAGTTTGGCACAGAATTGGGAAAACTCAGGTTTTCTGGGTCCTAGTTGGGCACTGTGGCCACTGCACCCTACTGGCTCTCTTGGAGGAACATGACAAAGAGAGCAGACTGAACTGCTTTGGGACACACTGTGCGCTTTCTATAGCTGTCTGTGGTTCACATAACTTGCACGATATAGACTGAGGATGGTTGGGAGAGTAATCAGATCAGCATGCTGATGCCGATGTACAGGCCAATGAAAATAAGCAAAGGAGGGACAGAAATCTCTTGAAAAGACCAAATGGAAAAGCAGGATTAGAAACCTGCTCAGCTTCCACCCATCAGCCCCGTGTGGTTTTGAGTTTTTTCAATTAGTATTTTATGAACAGGCATGAAAAGAAAACTTATGGGTAACACAACCCCTCCCCCCCCAATTATAATTAAGCTCCCTGAGAGAATGGCAAATGTACGATAGCATCAAGAAAAAGAAATTGCTGGTACTTAGTAAGCGCGAAAATAAATAATCTTGCTTATGAAAACTTGTTTTGTTTCATTTGACATTCCCTCCGCGATCCCCCCCTTCCTCCTTCCAGAATGTTTTTAATTATTGTTTTTATGCCTTTGTACATATTTTAGCTGTTCTTGGTTGTTTTAATGATGGGGGTGTACTTAGTAAGCGCGAAAATAAATAATCTTGCTTATGAAGACTTGTTTTGTTTCATTTGACATTCCCTCCGCGATCCCCCCTTCCTCCTTCCAGAATGTTTTTAATTATTGTTTTTATGCCTTTGTACATATTTTAGCTGTTCTTGGTTGTTTTAATGATGGGGGTTTTTTGGGGGGGGGGAGATTTTTTTTAAAATTTTTTTAAATTGACTCTCCTAAAAAGGAGAGAGTTTATTGCTTTTAATATCAGAAAAGGGGAAGGTATATAGCGGGACTAAGAAAAGGTTGAGCGATGCTCTTATTAGTATGTTAATCTTTTGTTAGCATTAAACAAATCTTCTTTTGGCTTTTTCTGCGAGTTGTCAATCGTCTTTCATCTTGACCTGTGAAAAACAAATATAAATGTTAATGTATTAGTAGTGTCCCTTTGGTTTATTGTTAGTAATGTCTTTTCATGCGCTTTCCGAACCAGTCTTCATGTTCTGGGCTGCCTTCCTTTTATGTCTCTCAGGTTGTAAGATGGACCTTTCCCCGCTCCTTCATCTTCCGGAGTCTTGTCCTCCCTCTCCGAGCCGCTGTCTCGTTC
>NW_015172583.1:444953-445480 GCF_001447785.1 Gekko japonicus
CGGAGATCTTCTTTTTCCAATTCTTTTATGCCTTGAAATCGGAGAGTCAAATTTGATTTTTCCATTTGAAGCATCAATAACTTTTTATCTTGCATTTCTTGATGCTTTCCCATTTTATCCACCTTCTTCTTGACCTTTTGAGTATCTTCTGCTGAGACCAGACATTTCTGCGCGATTTCTTCCATTTTCTTAGCTGTATCATTCAACTGGATCTGCTGATTACTGAGAACACTTTCCATGCTTGTCAACATTTGATTTATTTTTTGCATTTGCTCCAGCAGAGGGCGCAAAAGCTCACTCTCCTGTTGAGTGACAGCCGGCTCCTAGGGGCGGGAGCCAGCACCGGATGTTCCTCCCAGCTTCTTTGCCGGCTTCTCCTGAAACTTTTTTCTGCCCCGACATCTTTTATTGTTTACTTTTAAAAAGTTTGTGCCGCGCAGCTAGCGGATGGATCTTCCTGCCTCTCTTTTAACAATTCACCAAAAGGTAACACCACTCTTTTAGAATTTCACTCCCCCCCTCTTCTC
>NW_015172583.1:445608-484229 GCF_001447785.1 Gekko japonicus
GTTTCCGACCGGCAACTCACAGTTTTAGCCGAATATCTTCCGTTCAAACGCTTTTCCACTTCATCACTCGGTGACGTCCGGCGGCTCTGCTGGTCCCCGTGCGGGGCAGTGCCATGGCAAGGGCCATTGGGGCATGGGGCGCGCCTCAATTTCTGACCTTCAGGCCGGGAAAGAGACACATCCCCTTAGCACCCCGGATCGGAGCCCCTTCCTGCGCCTTAGGGTCTCCGCTTGTGCAGATTCCCCCCCTTGGCCGCGCGTGGGCGAATCACCTCCGGGAGCTTCCCAGAGTTGCGACTGCCATTCACAGAAGCCAGACCGGAAGCCCTGGGGGGGGAGATTTGATTTTAATGGTTTTAAAATGTGATTTTTACCACGTATGTTTTAATTTGTTAACCTCTTTGGTAGCTCCTGTGAGGACAGAAAAGGAGGGGTGGTATAAACTATGTAAAATAAATAAATAGAATAAAATGTCTTGATTATATTCCCATTTCTAAACTATAGAAAATAGTAGTTATCATTGCACAAAGTTTAGACAAGAGGCATTCACAGGCGGTTGACCATGGCCTGCTTCTGCGTACCGACCCTGGACTTCCTTGGTGGTCTCCCATCCAAATACTCACCAGGGCTGACCCTGCTTGGCTTCTGAAATTGGATGGATGGATGGATGGATAGATAGAAGAGATTGGATTTATACCCTACCCTTCACTTGGAGTCTCAGAGCGGCTTACAAACTCCTTTCCCTTCCCCTCCCCCCAACAGACACCCTGTGAGGTGGGTGGGGCTGAGAGCAGTGTTCCCTCTAAGATGAGTTAGTGTGAGCTAGCTCAGTTTTTTTAGCCTCCGGCTCACACATTTTTGTCTTAGCTCAGGAAGGATGGCTCCAGAGCAAACTGATTTATGCAGCAGCCAAATCACTAGCTCACAAATTTAATGCCACTAGCTCACAAAGTAGAATTTTTGCTCACAATACTCCACTGCTTAGAGGGAGCATTGGCCGAGAGAGCTCTTTCGAGGACTGCACTTGAGAGAACAGCTCTGAAAGAACTAATGAGTGGCCCTTGGTCACACCAGCGGCTGCATGTGGAGGAGTGGGGAATCAAACCCGCTTCTCCCAGATTAGAGTCTGCATACTTAACCACTACACCTGGCTTGCTGGCTGGCTAGCTGGCTGGCTGGCTGGCTGGATAGATGGATGGATAGATAGATATTTCTCAGCTCAGAGCTGGCAACCCTCGTTCTGCCCCTCCACACCACCCCTGTCAATTAGGACTCAAACTTCATCTCTTTTTATTTTTCTAATCCAGTCTCAACAACATGGAATATAGTTATGGCAGCAGCTTGTCTTGACCTTCACAAAAACATCTCTAGAAATTGTTAAAAGTTTTTTGTTTAGCTTATCCCTATTTAGATTAGACATCATAATCCCTTAATTGAAAATACCGCAACCGTTCACTTGCTGTTCATTTATGTCATTCTTCTGCAAAGCTCATCATTCTTCCTCATTTTTATCCCCTTTTTAAAAACCTGCTTCTGCTGTGCGTGACCCACTTTCCTGTTTTTTCTTCTGCACAGAGCAAAATGCTAATTGAAGGTAAAGGAAGACAAAAAGAAGACAAAAATGGAAAAATCTCAGATTCAAGGATTTCTTGTGTTTCTCCAAAACTAAAGATAGCACTATAAAAGATATATTCTGTCATATGGGATTGTGATAGAGATCAATTCACCTGGAGAGAATGGCCACTTTGGAAGGTGAACCCTATGGCATTATACCCCATTGAAGTCCCTCCCCGCCCTCCCCACAGGCCCCAAAATCTCCAGGTATTTCCCAACCTGGAAGCTGGCATCCCTAGAGGGAACTCAGCAGGGATTAGGGTTGCCAGCCTCCAGGTGGGGCCTGGAGATCTCCCGCTTTTCCAACTGATCTCCAGCTGACAGAGATCAGCTTCCCTGGAGAAAATGGCTGCTTTGAAGGGTGGTCTCTCGGGCATTGTACCATGCTGAGGCCCCTCCCCTCCCCAAACCCCACTGTCTCCCGGCTCCACCCTCAAAGTCTCCAGGTATTTTCCAACCCTCACCTGGCAACTCTAGCAGGGATGGAATGCGACAGAGTTTACCCTCCACAACTTCCAGTTCCTCCAGAGGAACTGATCTCTTAGCTCTAGAAATTAGTGATAATTCCAGTAAAACTCTATGCCTACCTGAGTGGTTACCAACTTCCAGGTGAGGCCTGGTGTTCTTCTGGAATCATACCGCCTCTCCAAGTGACAGATATCAGTTCCCCTGGAGAAAATGGCTGCTTTGAAGGGTGGACTCTCGGGCATTGTACCATGCTGAGGCCCCCCCCTTCCCCCCAAACCCCACGCTTCCCAGGCAGCACCCCCCAACATTTCTAGGAATTTCCCATCCCAAAGCCGGCAACCCTAGCTTTCTCCTGTTCCCAAATTCCACCTTCCCCAGCCACTGTTCCCAAATCTCCAGGGATTTCCCAAAGCTAGAGTTTGCAGCCTTACAGTCAATGCTAGCACATTTTTAAAAAATAAACCATAGACCAGAACCTGGATGAATGTGGAGTTTAAATCCCACGTGCAACCGTACACACACTGAATGTAACATGAGAATTACTCAACACGTGTGTAGAAAGAAAAATTGAGTGTACACTGTACATGGATAATATGTGTATTCTCTGTAACTTATGAACAGGGCTAGACTGCACGTGCATTTACCCTAGACTATGAACAGGGTATAAATGTACACTGGGGTCCCCAGGTTTTTTGAGCCCATCAGCACCTTTAGAATGATGACACAGGGTGATGGGCTAGGGTTGCCATCCCCCTGATAGGGGTGGGTTTCCCCCTGCTTTGGGGGCTCCAATCCACCACTGGCTAGCTAGCCTGCGGGGGAGCCCACCCCCAAAGAGCCCTGTCGCACAAAACGTGCCTGGCACGATGACGTCATGCCACCCAGGGGATGCTCTAGCATTTGACTAAAAACTCTATGGTCACCATCAACGTTCCCTCTAAGCTGCGGAGTCCTGTGAGCAAAAATTCTACTTTATGAGCTACTGGCATGAAAGGTGTGAGCGAGCCATTTGGCTCAGGCATAAATTAGTTTGCTCAGGAACTCTCCTTCCTGAGCTAAGACAAAAAATGTGTGAGCCGGAGATTAAAAAACTGTGAGCTGGCTCACACTAACTCAGCTTAGAGGGAACACTGGTCACCATAGAGTTTTTGGCCAATTGCTAGAATGTCCCCCACACAACATGGCTGGCGTGATGACATCACTTCTGGGCCCAGAAACTCGGGCTGGAGGGCCCCCCCCCCACCGGCAGCCAGGTAAGACCTGGCAACCCTGTGATGGGCACAACCACAAAATGGCCACGTGGGCGGCAGAGCAAACTACATACACAGAGGAAGCCCAAGTGCAGGGGATAAGAGGAGTCAATTTTGAAAATACACTGGGACAGAGGAGTCAGTGAGAGAATGAAACCAGCACTGTAGTAGCAGCTGTTATGGAAAATGTTATTTTGATCTGCGCAGCCACTCAGATCTCAAACCGGCAATCAGAAACCTCCCAGGGCGGAAGCCCACCCGAGGCCACCCACTTTCTAAAAACACTTGCTGGGGACCAGGAAAGGTGTTGGCGGGCATCCATGGCGCCCGCGGGCACCCTGTTGGGGGACTCTGGGTGTACACTCACAAACGCTCCCTCCCCTGCCACAAACTTTGTTAGTCTTTAAGGTGCTGCCTGGACTCCTGCTCTTTGCTTCTGAACACGAATCATGTGTGCATTCCCTGTAACCCGGTGACCACCAGGGCCCGTTTCAGCTGGACGTGAATGCACAGTTGTTCGCTCAAGCAGAATTCATGGCGCAGGAGGACTGACGGATGGGATGCCTTTTGGGTAGGAGCAGGATGCGTTTCCTGGCCCAGCGTCACACTGCAGTCCTGCGAGCAGACGCAACCAGAGAGTTGGCAGGCAGGGGAAGCTGGGTCAGGGATGGGGGAGGACTGCACGGCTGGAAAGTGCGATTCTCCCACAGAAGGAGACAAATCGGCTGTTTCCACATTGGCCAAAAGTTGTTTCCTGCAGCACCTGGATTCACTATAGTGCTCAGCGGGGGGTTGTGTGTGCGAAGAGGAGATGCACTCCCCCAAAAATGCCTTCTGCCTGCCCACCCCCTCCTTAACATCTTGGCAGGAGGGCCACGTAAGGAACTTCTCCATACTGGGTGTGTGAAATGTTCCTCCTTCCCCATCCTCCCCTTCAAGAAAACATGCAGGGAGGTGGGAAGGAACCACGTGCTTAAAAGTGGGCAGAGAAGCTGGAGGCAGCCCAAAAGCAAGGCGGCTGCCAGCTCCCCATCTGGTTTGCGCTTCCCCCAGCGGAACAAGGAGCATAAATCCAGGCCTTGCAGGCCTGGTGGAGAGCGGCGGCTTTCCTTGGCCTTGTAAAGAGCCAACAGATGTAGCAGGACTTTGAAAGCGAGCAAGTGGCCTGCAGAGAGGGGCGAGGGGAACAGGGCCCTGGGACGACAGTGTTCCCAATAAAAGAGGGGCCTGGCTCATAATGGGGGCAGGGGAACTGCAGGAAGAGATCAGTTCTTCTGGAGAAAACGGCTGCTTTGGAACATAAGAACATAAGAGAAGCCAATGTTGGATCAGGCCAATGGCCCATCCAGTCCAACACTCTGTCACACGGTGGCCCAAAATACCAGGTGCCATCAGGAGGTCCAGCAGTGGGGCCAGGACACCAGAAGCTCTCCCACTGCTGCCCCCCCCCAAGCACCAAGAATACAGAGCATCCCTTGCCCCAGACTGAGAGTTCCTACCTAAAGCTTGTGGCTAATAGCCACTAATGGACCATCACATCCTGTGGCAGTGAATTCCATGTGTGAATCACTCTTTGGGTGAAGAAGTACTTCTAGGCTTGCCAAGTCCCCCCGGGGGGCGGGGAAACCCCCACCCCAGAGGCCCGTTCCCCGCCAGCAGCGGATTGGGCCCCGGGGGGAACCCCACCCCGACATGCACGTAACTATGGTTTTCCATCAGATGGCCGTGGCCCCGCCCCCAGCGTGCCCGGCGTCGTCACATCACATCCGGGTGATGTGCATACGGCCTCAGGGACCTCAGCAAGGTACAATGTCTTGTTTCTATTATGATTTATTATTGCACTTTGGCCTATTGATTTATATCATACTTGTTATGTTTATTTGAATTATATTATACTTGCTGTTATATACTTGCTTACTTGCTTGTGCGTTATATATTTTTTGCCAGTGGTGTCCTTTTTTGTTTCCTGCATTGTCTCCAGGGGAGCTGATCTCTGTAGTCTGGAGATCAGTTGTGGTAGTTGGAGATATCCAGGCCTCACCTGGAGTTTGGCAACCCTATGTGGTCTTGGAGGCGCCCCATTTTACACATACATCATGGAAAAGCCCAAACAAGTGCAAGAGGAGCTGTGGTTTTGGTGGCTCAACACTCTCGGGCCTGTGACGTTACCTAGACAACGCAACCCCTGAGGCGGGCCGTGCGCATGTGGACCTCTGTGGTTCCCTTGCCCAGGAACACCCCGGGGGTGTGGTGGGGTGGGGGGAAAGGTTCACCCAGTTGGTTAAAGAGTCAGGAACAAACTCTCAGAGAAGGACTTTCCCTTCTCTCTGATGTAGGCGCAGACTTCAGCATACTGGCTGTGGGGTGGGGGGTTGCACAGCTGTAACAAGGGCAAGGCAAGACCTGCCTCAGGCGCCCAAAGCTGAGGGGTGCAGAGAAAGTATATCCTGACTAAAACAAACATTGCGTTGTTCGTTATTTATGTATTTACCTTTTCACCAAAGTAACCGCTATGAACGTATCAGCGGGCACAACTTTATACTTGCCTCAGGGCACAAAATTAGCTGGTTATGGCTCTGGGTGGGGGGATGGAGGAATGTTGCACCCCTCAGCCATTAGGGCTGCCAACCTCCAGGTAGGGCCTGGAGATCTCCTGGAATTATAACTGCTTTCCACGCAACAGAGATCAGTTCCCCTAGAGAAAATGGCAACTTTGGATTTTGGACTGTATGGCATTATGCCCTGCTTCCCTCTTCCCTCCCCAGACCCCACCCTCAAATCTCCAGGAATTTCTCTACCAGGAGCTGGCAACCCCACCCAGCCGTTCCAGTAACCTCCCTGCCTGTCTACAGAGTTTCCCTTCCCTTCCCTCCCTCTCTTCCCACCTCCATTCGGCCTGTTTGTTCCAGAGTTTTGTAAAGGGCTCCAGGGAACAAAGAGTCCAGCCAGGCGGCCCAAGAAGGAGAGGAATCACACCTCTGTGTTCTTTTCCATTAAGCCGCCGAATCTCCTAGTCTTGAAGAGCGCGGTGAGAATAGCATCACAGCCGCCCTGCAGGCACACAGGTTTGCTTGTGCCAATATCTGTCATGGTCATGAGTGAGCTCTTGTGGCTGTGGGGCGCATGCGCTCCTTCTCTCCCTTGGGCTCGGTCACGCGCAACCCGGCCTCCTCTGCACCAGGGCAGGGTCAGCTTTGAATGGACGAGCGCGGTCTGATCCATCTTTTTTTGTTGTCACTGGCTATTTTGTTTCCCTGAGAACCAGGAAGGGAAGAACACCCTGGGAATAAACTCCAATTACAAAAAGGAGAGACTTGGCAGCCCGGGCTTTGGCTGAATACCTACAGCCGGGCAGGACGTGGAATTCAGGGGCCTCCTCCCTCATGAACATTTTGTTATGTAATAATTTCCCCGTCGCCAAAGGCCTTCCTATTTGACAATAACACACAGCCCTTTCTTAGGATCCCACCCCCCACCCCCCATTTCCAAGTCTTTCTTGGCCCTTTCTCATCTTCCAACGCCCTGTTTCTCCACCCATGGTTCCTTCTGGCCCCTGTTTTTGCAAGACTCTGCTTACTCTGCTCTACTTAACATGAGAACATCAGAAGAGCCCTCCTGGATCAGACCAGTAGGTCATCTAGTCCAGCATCCTGCATACTTAAAAGAACCTATGATTCATTTTTTACACTATGAACCTTGTGGTCTGTTGAAATTGTTGAAATCAGGTTCCACCTACACAGCCGGCAAACTGAAGAAGTCGAAGGAAACGCATCTTTTAAGTATCTAGAACGGGCGTCTTTGCAAAGGCTGTTTGGAAAATGTTATGACCATGGGGACTCCTCCTATCAAGTTACACTGATTACATGGACTTTACGTCTTATCTTCTAAGGAGGAAACATTGTATCTTATGCCTTATCAGAGTTATAGTATGCACTAATTTTGTTGTTGTGACATCATTAACTTTATATTTGTTAAATACAGTTTATATTTTTGCAATTTCTGATGGTGTTTCTACTAGTGGAATTTGTATATCTGCCCCCTGACCTGGCAAAAAAAACCCTGGTCCCCACACCCAGATTCACCAAGAAATGGCTTGGCTCCACCTCCGGACCTGTCAAAAACAAGGCTGAGCCTACAGAGCTGTGGAAAGGGGCTTTGCTCTGCACGTGGCTCCATCCCAAGCGTTTCTCTAGGCTCCGTACAGAATCAAAATATGCCCATCCCCAACTCCCACGCAAACATACAAACCTCATAAATCTGAAGGGGGGGGAATCTCTTTTATTTCTGAAATGTCATTTACAGAGGATATAGAAAAAAGTTTGAGTCCAGTGTGCACACAAAAGCTTCTACCCAGAATTAAACTTTGTTGGTCTTAAAGGTGCCACTGGACTCAAACTTTGTTCTGTTGCTTCAGACCAACAGGGCTACCCACCTGAATCTATTTATAGTAGGGTTGCCAAGTACCTACCTACGAACCGGTGGGGGACACATGCTTCCCCGCCGGACGATTCTTGCTTGTAACATAGGCGCTGCACTATTTCGTCACCCAGACGTGACGTAGGCATGTAGCTGGGCGATGCTCTGGTAATGGGCCTGGAAACTCAAGGGTACTTGACTTCGCAAATAAAAGAGGCCAATTTTCCACCTCCCCCTTATTAACTTATTACTACTTTAAAATATTCAGTTTTGCATTCATATTTCATACATCATATTATTCATTCAGCATTGTACTACTATTTACCCAGAACAACTATAACCCACTCCTTCCTGCTTCTGGTGATTAGGTATGCCGGCGTCAGTGTTCCCTCTGAGCTGAGTTAGTGTGAGCTAGCTCACAGTTTTTTAGCCTCCGGCTCACACATTTTTGTATTAGCTCAGGAGAGGTGGCTCCAGAGCAAACTGATTTGTGCAGGAGCCAAATCGCTCGCTCTCAACTTTAATGCCAGGAGCTCACAAAGTAGGATTTTTGCTCACAAGACTCCACAGCTTAGAGGGAACATTGGGGCCCAACGTTGTCTTTTTTTCCGATTCTCCCACATCCCAGTCCTCTGAACTGGTTTTATATCTTGTATCAGTCTTGAACCTGATTCTTCATCGTGTGCTGAGTACGTTGTCCCTTGAAGATTTACTATCAATTTACCTGAAGCAGCCCACTTGTACCTTTGGTCCACAGAACGTAATGTAGCTGTTGTCTCTTTAAGGCTTCTCCTTCTCTGCAAGGCTTCTGCTGAAATATCAGGAAACACAAGGATGTTACTGTTTTGCAAATTTAAAGTTTTTCTCTTCTTTGCCAAAGACAAGATTTCCCCCCGCATAGTTGTATTATTTAGTTGAACTATTACATCTTGTGGTTCTTTCTGCCGCTGTTTGCCCACCCGAAACACTTTTCTCTCTCTCCCCTCCCCTTCATATCTAGCCCGAGGAAGAGCGCTGGAGAACATGAAAGCTGGCACACTATTTGGTCGGTTTTATTCCATGGACTTTGCGTTTGCATTTGAAGAGAGGTTTAAAAAATTCCCCATTCGCTTGGTCCAGTTTCAGTTCTCCTGACTCACACTTTTGATCTTTAATTTTTCTTGAGCGTGAGCAAAATACATTCCGCCCTATTGTGAGTGAATGTGAAAATCTCCTGGCTATTCCGCTCCGGTGAGAAGAAACCAAGGTTGCCCACAGTCTGGCCACTTCACTGAAGTCAGTCATTTCCCCATAGATGTATCGTCATTCTTTCCTACCCGATGGCTTGGCTTCAGGCTAAGAACCCTCGTGGTTGTTCCTTCCACAAGCTCAATCAGCACCCAACTGGCTCCATTCCTATTCAGCCGTTCCCATTCTCTGAACCTCTTTCCCAAAAAAAAATTTCCCTGGGCAATATGGAGGCCGTGTGAGTTTTAGCTGATAAATTATGTTCCTTTCCTCATATCTGTGTAGGACGACTGCCAGCCTCCAGGTGGGACCTGTAGATCTCCTGCTATTACAAACTGATCTCCAGACAATAGAGATCCGTTCCCCTGGAGAGAAGGGCTGCTTTGGAGGGTGGACTCTATGGCATTGCGCCCTGCTGAGGTTTCTCCCCTCCCCAGAACAGGCCCTCCCCGGGCTCTACCCCCCCCCAAACTCTCCAGGCATTTCCCAAGCCAGAGCTGGCAATTCCACATCTGTGTCACCAGGGCTTTTTTTGTAGAAAAAGCCCAGCAGGAACTCATTAGCATAACAGGCCACACCCAACAGCAGAAACCCATTAGCATAGTAGGCCATACCCGCGACAGCACATTAGCATATTAGGCCACACCCCCATGCCACCAGAAGTGTGGTCATCCAGCCACGCCCACCTTTTGCTTCTTATTCTGTTTACCTTGTTTGTGGTCAAAACCCAGGGATATTTTTGTAGCAGGAACTCCATTGCATGTTAGGCCACACACCCCTAATGTAGCCAATCTGAATGAGTTCCTGCTGTTGGGTGTGGCCTATTATGCTAATGAGTTCCTGCTGGGCGTGGCCAACTCAGGAGCCAGCCGGAACTCCGTTCCTGTGCGTTCCTGCCCAAAAATAGCCCTGCGTGTCACACTGTTTAAAGGAGTTCCGATGTCAGTCTCTATTTATTAATTAAAACACATCCCACATTTTCTCATGGTTCAAGGCAGCGTACAATAATAGTTGAAAACCTTCTTCAGTTTAAAATAAAAAATAGAATAGCAAACCCCGGATTATCTCCCCCTTTTACAAAACTGTTGGGAACAAAATGTTAAAATTAGGAGATGCAGGGAGACTCCTTAAAAAAACCCAATAACCAATACTGAGGAAGAAGCATTTCTAATTCATTCATAGTGCAGGATTTGGTATTGTAGAATTGGGGGTCTCTAAGTGCAAAATTAATCCCAGAATCCTCAGCATATAGCTTTAGTCAATGTCATAGCGGCATCCAGGCCTTTTATTGAACAGCAGTGCGATTACCTGCAAAGTCCAAGTAAGAATCAGGCAAGTGTGCTGCAAGAAATTAAAGAGTCTTTCTACTGTGTCTCTGCATGATTAACGGTTCTGGCCATGCCTTCAGCCAATCAGCCTCCATCAGATGGGGAGGGCAGTACACAATTGCTGTACCCAGTATGATTGGATCACCTAGTTACTCCTGAGACAGAGATGTGGCAGAATTACCTGCCCCCCAGAGAAGGCACGCGGAAAACAGTGACCCAAGCAAAAACACAGAGGGTGGGCTCTGCTGAATAGCAGTGCTTTATTGGGGTACAAGAATTATTTGATACATTTTAATTGGCAGAAAAATTGTGCCTCAGCTATTGAAAGTTTGGAGGTAAACACTGTACCTTAATGTAATGGAGGTAAACACTGTACCTTAATGTGCCTCAGCTATTGAAAGTTTGGAGGTAAACACTGTACCTTAATGTAAAAGCAATCATTTCTGGGTTACCGTAAACCAGGTTTCCTTGCCAAGTAAAGCTGGATCCAGGGACGCATATTCAAGGCACAAATTTGCACATACCTACGCAGTTTGTATTATACTATCCCATTTAATCTAGCCAGCTGGAGGGAATTTTGCCTTGGGGTGGGCGTTGGACCTGAAGCTCAGCTTGCTATTTTACCAGAAATCACTTGGATACTTTAAAGCCTGCTCTTGTAATCTTAAATGCTAGAAACTAGCTTTTCAAACAAACAACTGGGATTCAGAATGCTAAATTTTCTACCAGTTCCATGACTGCAAAATATTCACATCCCTGCATGCCAGGGGGAATGGACCGTGGCAGGAGACTCCTTTATTAGCTGATGGTGCGTATATGAGTTCAGAAGTGTGCAAGTTAAGTGGCGTCAAGCCACTTCTGACTTCTGGTGGCCCTATGAATTAATGACCTCCAAACTGCCCTGTCCTTAACTGCCTTTCTCAGGTCTTGCAGTCTGAGGGCCGCGGCTTCCTTGATTGAGTCCATCCATCGCATCTTGGGTCTTCCTCTTTTCCTGCTGCCTTCGACTTTTCCTAGCATTATTGTCTTTTCCACTGACTCTTGTCTTCTCATCATGTGACCAGAGTAAGAATAGCCTCAATTTATTCCTTTTAGCTTCTTGAGAGAGTTGAGGCTCGATTTGATCTAGAAGTCACTGACTTGTCTTTTGGGTGGTCCATGGTATCCGTAAGACTCTCCTCCAACTCCGCATTTCAAATGAATCGACTTTCTTCCATCAGCTCTCTTCGCTGTCCAACTTTATCACCCGTACATAGTAATGGGGCATACTATGGTATGAATTATCTTGCGCTTGGTCACCAGTGACACATCTGTACCAACGCTCCCTCTAAACTGTGGAGTTTTGTGAGCAAAAATTCTACTTTGGGAGCAACTGGCATTAAAGCTGTGAGCGAGCGATTTGGCTACCGCATAAATTAGTTTGCTCTGGAACCCTCCTTCCTGAGCCAAGACAAAAACGTGTGAGCCGGAGGCTAAGAAACTGAGCTAGCTCACACTAGCTCAGCTTAGAGGGAACACTGACTGTACCCTTAAGGACCTTTTCTAGCTCCTTCATGGATGTGCTTCCCAGTCTCAATGTCCTTTGAGTTCAGGAGACATATACAATCCTTGGGAAGGAGTTTTAAACTGGCTTCCGGCTCTCCTGAGGGGGAACAGGGCAGCTTCCCTCTCCACTGTTTACATCAACTTCCCTGGCCTGGCCTAGCAAGATTAGCTCACCCGCTCGCAGATGGCCTCCCAAAGCCAATTAACAAAGCATCCTTGTTCTCTTAACAGGCACTGCTGTTGGCGTGGACATACGGACAGGATGCGAGAGAGTCACACACCAGAGGATGCACTTTACGATGTGATAGCTGACACTAAAGCCCAAATGACAGGGGGATGTTGGACATCTGACACTGGATCACCCAGTGTGGCATTAAGCTTCAACATGCAGCCATGCCTGTAGGGTACCCAACCTCCAGGCGGGGGCTGGAGAGATCCCCCAGAATTACTACTGACCGCCAGACTACATAAATCAATTACTTATTCAAAATGTTCATTCCATGTCTCCTGGAGAATATGACTGCTTTGGAAGGTGGACTGCGTGGCCTTATACCCTACCAAGGTCCCTCCCCTCCCTAAAGACCACTCTCCCAGGCGCCATCCTCGATCTCCAGGTTCTTCTGAACCCAAAGATGGTAGCCCCCCTAAGCCATGGGGGGGGGACCCTTTATGGATGTGTCTCGTGGGGCTGGCGATTTTAAAAAACAACAACAAACCCTGCCTTCCCTGCCTGTTTCCTAGGCTGCCAGGTCTGGGTTGGAAAACACTTGGAGACTTTGGGGGTGGATCCAGGAGAGGGCGGGGTTTGGGGAGGGGAGGGGCCTCAGCATGGCACAATGCCATAGAGTCCACCCTCCAAAGCAGCCTTTTTCTCCAGGGGAGCCGATCTCTGTCGGCTGGAGATCAGTTGTAAAAGCGGGAGATCCCCAGGCCCCACCTGGAGGCTGGCAACCCTACTGTTTCCCCAACTAAAAGATGCTCACACCCTCCCCCAGCTGGGTTAAACCTTGGTAGGTTAAAAGAAATACAGCTATCTTACTGATGGCAGCCAGGTGGGGAACATTTGGATCAGGGAAATCGTTGGGCAAGGAGAACAAGAATGAAACCCTTAATATCATGGGGCTAATCTATATGCCTCTAGTGGATATGTCTTCTAGCTAAATCACATACATTGAAGGATCTGATCGCAGATCCCCTACCCTGGGGATCCCCAGCCTTTTAAAGCCTGCAGGCACCTCTGGAATCCTGGCACAATGTGGTGGGCGCAGGCACAAAATGGTTGCCACAAGAACCATAGGTAAAGGTAAAGGTTTCCCTTGCTCGAAAGCCAGCCGAATCCGACTCTAGGGTTGCAGTGTTCATCTCCGTTTCCAAGCCGAAGAGCCAGCGCTGTCTGAAGACGTTTCTGTAGTCATGTGGCTGGCATGACTAGACCAAAAGGGGAGGGGGGAATGCAACCCTACACAGGAAAGGTAACCAAAAAGGTTGAGACAAAAGACAGCAAAAAATCAAATGTAGGCCACGGTCACATGGGAGGATTAGATCCACAAGAGGGATGGATCGGGGGTGCATCAAGCGGGCACGATCACACCGCAACATCTGGGAAGCAGCGTGCACCCGTCCCCGATCCGTCTCTTCCGGCCGAAGATGCGGAGTTAAAATAAACCTCCTAAGCACTACTACCTACCGGAAAATCCGTGGCATGGGCGGCCGTGTGATCGCCGACGTGCCCATCTCTTGCAGCATGCAAGGTCCCCTGCCGAACTGCGCAGGTGCACACATGCGCAGCAGCCTCACCTCGCTCTCCTGTCCGTGGCTTCCCCCTTGCATCTGATCACGCTGGGGAGCATATGCACGGCGGCTTGGGGGATCTGTCTGATCCCACTGCCACACTTGTCTTTTGCTGCGGCTCTAAAAAAACCCACTTCTGCCCCGGCTTTTCCTGCGGTGTGACCGGGGCCATAGCTAAACATGCATCAGTAGTGTAAAAATATTAAATATGTCTAATCTAAATAATAAAAAAAAAAATTATTATTTAGACCGCCCTCCCCTGTGAAACAGGGCTCAGGGAGGTGCACAACAATAAAAACCAACATTCATACGATAAATTCACAGTTAAAAACAATAACATTACAATACTTTATCTAATTAGATGGTGCTAAAACTTCCAAATTGTGCCACCACCTCGTGGGGGGAAGAGGCAAGAGACAAGCGTGCCAGCCAGACGGAAACTCTCACGGTCCTCAACCAAACACCTGGCGGAACATCCCTGTCTTACAGGCCCTGCGGAACTGCACTAAGTCCTGCAGGGCACGAATGTTGTTCGGCAGAGAGTTCCACCAGGTTGGAGCCAGGGCAGAAAAGGCCCTGGCTCTGGTCGAGGACAGCTGGATGTCTCTTGGGCAGGGTTGCCAGACCCCCGGTCTCAGGGGGGATTTCCCAGATTTGGGGGGCTCCTTCTCACTACCAGCCAGCTGAACGGTGGGGGGAAGCCCCGCCCCCAAGAGCGACCGCCTGTCCTGCAAGATTTAAAGGGCCCTCCAGCTGGCCCTTTAAATCTTGCAGGAGCGAGGGAGGAAGAGGGGTGGCTGTGCGCGCCTGCACTCCAAGCCGCAAATTCGCAGCTTGGAGTGCAGGCGCGTGTGGCTCCCCCCCTTCTTCCCAACAGCATTTAAAGGGTCCCTTTAAATGCTGTTGGGAAGAAGGGGGGGAGCCACACGCGCCTGCACTCCAAGCCGCAAATTCGCAGCTTGGAGTGCAGGCGCGTGTGGCTCCCCCCCTTCTTCCCAACAGCATTTAAAGTTACCCTTTAAACACTTTTGGCAAGAAGCAGGGGCACCAGTCCACAATGTGATGACGTCACTTCTACATACTATATTTGATATTTCATATATTAGTTTTAGCTACATTTGGATTATTATTTTTTTGGTCTCTTTTGTCTCAACCTTTTTGGCTACCCAGCCACAAGAACCAACCACAAATGTCAGAGAGTGAGATCATGCCTAATTCCGAAAGTAACTCTTCCACATTTTAGGCAGAAGCTCTGTTTAACAGGATGCCTTTTAAGATGAAGACAGTGTTTAAAAACATTTTTCTGGCATGCATGCGGCTTACCTTCAATCACCCAGTGAAGAGCCTTGAACTGTGGTGGTGGCAGCAGCTGCTGGAGAAATGACTTTAAAAAAAATCTGCACAGCCAATAAGATCTACAGTGGCCAATCAGAAGCCCTGCTGGGCAAAAGCCCTACTTGGCCCCAACCACATTCTAAAAGCATTTGATAGGCGCTAAGAAAGGTGTAGGTGGGTGCTCACGGGCACCGCGTTGTGGACCCCTTTCCTACACTATGCTGAGCTTGGTCCTCAGTGGTTCACAGCCTCCTCCCCAACAAGGGGCTTGCAAATGACACTGATGCTGGAAGGTAGGAAGTACCTGCAAGTAGTAACACCTTGTATCATGAGCCAGCATACAAAACAGTGGCAAGAAATGGCATTGATGGCTGCAGCAAAGGTATGAGTGTAAGTCTTTCTCTTTTTTGGTTTTCTTTTCCCTATGTGCATGTTTGTGAGTGTGTGTGTGCACAGGGCATTTTTTGTAGAAAAAGCCCAGCAGGAACTCATTAACATAATAGGCCACACCCAACATCAGAAACTCATTAGCCTATTAGGCCACACCCTGACAGCACCACTTATTAGCATATTAGGCCGCACTCCCATGTTACCAGAAGTGTGGTCATCCAGCCACACCCACCCGATGGCCGCAGCAAAGGTGTGAGTGCAATTCTTTCTTTTCTTTTCTTTTCGGTTTTCTTTTCTCTATGTGCATGTTTGTGAGTGTGTGCGCACTTGGACGTCATGGTGACCTCTGGTGACTGACCCCTACTGGGGGCCGGGAGGATATTTAGAGAATGACTGAGTAAAGCCTGTCCCCTCCTCCTGACTGCAGGTATTCCAAGGAGGTCTCTCTTCCAAGTACTTGCCAGAGTCAACCCTGCTTAGCTTCCGAGATCTGGTGAGATGGGGCTCACTTAGGCTATCCGGGTCAGGGCAGATATGAGTGAGAGTCTTAATCTCTAAAAAAAGGATTATATAAATTCATGGACGGTAGGTCTGTAGGCAGCTACTGGCTATGGCCACTAAAAAGAACCTCATCCAAGAGGCAAGCTCTTGCGTTCCTAGAGAGATAGCCAGGCACTGTTCACTCACTACAGATGTGAAACACGTGGCCGGTCCTGCTGATCTGGGACCGGCCTCTTCAGTCATTGGAGGAAACGTTTTGTTCTGCTGTCAAGTCACAGCCAACGTCCAGCAACCCCATAGGGTTTTCAAGGGAAGAAATGCTCAGAGGTGGTTGGCCACTGCCTGCCTCTGCGTAGTGACCCTGGTCTTCCTTAATAGGCTCCCATCCAAGTACTAACCAGGGCTGACCCTGCTTAGTTTCCAAGATCTGATGAGATCGGGCTAGCCTTGGGAAGAAATGCTCAGAGGTGGTTGGCCACTGCCTGCCTCTGCGTAGTGACCCTGGTCTTCCTTGATAGGCTCCCATCCAAGTACTAACCAGGGCTGACCCTGCTTAGTTTCCAAGATCTGATGAGATCGGGCTAGCCTTGGTCCTGGCCTGCAGCTACAGAGGGGCTGTTCGGGGCTCCGCCCCCTCCCTTAAAGGGACAGCCCCACAAGATTTCGTTCCAAAATGCTTTAAAAATCATTTAGAAAACATTTCTTAAAAGGCATGCGCTCCATGGCTGCACCGTGTCCAGCCGTGCACCAGGCAGACCCGAGAATCACTTTTTTAAAAAAGACACGAGCGAGAGTCACCTTCCCCACGAGCAGAAGCTGCAGTGCTGCCTCTTCTGCCTTTTAAGAACTTTTTTTTTTTAAATTAAAGAGGTGAGAATCAATTTCCCTGGACAAGAAGAAGCTGTGGCGGCCCCTCCTCCCTCTATCCGCCCTGGCTCTTCCTTTTAGGGCAATTCTGGATCTGGCATTCACTCCACATTTTCTCAACGTTGAGGAAAAGGTGCAGCTCAAAACCACATTCAGATACCCCAAGGCAACACCATACTGTGCAAAGTCACTCCTGAATGGCCACAAATCTATGCAGAAGGTACCATAAAACCCGATGATCAAAGAAAGTGAAAGCTACATGCAATGCAGAGGGCAATTTCTGTTCCAAGGTGGGTTTGGTAAAACAATGGAGGGAAAAGCCAATGCAGAATCACCCTTAGGTAAAGGTTCCCTTGCTCAAAAGCCAGTCGAGTCCGACTCTAGGGTTGCGGTGCTCATCTCCGTTTCAAAGCCGAAGAGCCAGCGCTGTCCGAAGACGTTTCCGTGGTCATGTGGCCGGCATGACTAAACACCGAGGCGCACGGAACGCTGTGACCTTCCTTCCGAAGTGGTCCCTATTTATCTACTTGCAATTTCTTGCTTTCGAACTGCTAGGTTGGCAGGAGCTGGAACTAGAGACGGGAGCTCACTCCGTCATGCGGCACACTCGGGTCTCGAACTGCTGAACTACTGACCTTCCAACATCTTAACCACTTGAGCCTCCGCAGCTCTAGAATCACCCTTAGAAGCCTTTTTAAAAGACCCGGCATGCGCACCTTGGCTCAGCGACCCCCGGCAGGCAGTGTGCTCCTTCCTTCTTACACTTATGTTAGGGGGAGGGGTATTGTGGGGTGTGTGTTAGCATTGCGCTAACATTTCATGTCATTTATGTGTTGTGAGGGGGGCCACGTTTTGTATGTGTGCTACATTTCATTGATTACAATCAGATCCTTTCTGTTAGGTGCCGTGTCTTGTAACAATCTCCCTGGCTTTTCACGGCTTTGATGCAATGCGTCTGCTGCTCTGAAGAGGGGGAGAATTTTTCATCTGGGGGGGAAAAATAACTGCAGCCGTTAACGGCAGCCCCGCCACAAAGAAATCTGCCCCACAAGCCACAAAAGCTTGGCGACGGGCCAGGCCTGGGCTATTCAGGTCCAGGCTGACGCAATCCAAGCTGGAAGGCTGTCAATCGACTACCTTGCAACAGTGGACGGTGCCAACTGGAATCCCTGCCAGCTTCTAAGAGGCACCCAACAGAGAACCCTTTACAGGGCTTAAGACAAGAGCAGCCTTTGGTTGCATATGTGGTGTCTGCATTTTTGTACTAGGGTCTGGCAGGACGCACTCTTGAGCGGCGCAGCAGCTGCTCCCAGCTATTTCGATATGCGAGACTCGCAAGTTCCAGAGGCTTGGGATGCCGCCGGCGTGGTGGGGTGGTCATACTATGACCTGGGAGGACTGGGCTGGGATCCCCGCTCTTCCATGGCAGCTGGGTGGGGTGACCTTGGGCCAGTCATACTCTTTCTGCCTCGCCTACCTCGCAGGGTTATTGTGAGGACAAAACAGAGAAGGACAGATTGAAGCGATAAGCTACTCTGAGAGCCAGTTTGGTGTGGTGGTTAGGAGCGCGCTAATCTGGGAGAACTGGGTTTGATTCCCCGCTCCTTGCAATGTCTTGCTTCCGAACTGCTAGGTTGGCAGGAGCTGGGGCCAGAGATGGGAGCTCACTCCATCATGCGGCATTCGGGTCTCGAACTGCTGGAATTCTTGTTCATTTTGGAAAGGGGTGGGGGAGAAGATATAATTTGCAAACAAAACGCTCTTGCAATTTTTTCAGGCAGCTTGAGATCTTCCCGAAGAGACTGGACCCAGACCTCTCTGGAACTTAGCAATCACTTTCTTATGTTAGAAAGAACCAAGACATTTGGCTTAAAGAAAGAGCCTCCACTTCGCAGGCCAAAAGCCCCGGGTTCAGTCCCTGGGGCATCTCCCGTTAGAAGGCTCAGGTTGTAGGCAATGTTCCCTCTAAGCTGTTGAGTCTTCTGAGCAAAAATTCTACGTTGTGAGCTACTGGCATTAAAGCTGTGAGCGAGCAATTTCACTGCTGCATTAATTAGTTTGCTCCGGAGCCATCCTTCCTGAGCTAAGACAAAAATGAGTGAGCCAAAGGCAAAAAACTGTGAGCTAGCTCACACTAACTCAGCTTAGAGGGAACACTGGTTGTAGGTGATGTGAAAGACCTCTGCCTGAGAGCCTGCTGCCGGTTAGATGAGACTGCACTGACCTCGGTAGCATCATGTTTGTTCATTGGGGTCGCCAGCGCCAGGTTGGAAAATACTGGAGATCTGGGGAGTGGAGCCTGGGGAGGGTGGGGTTTGGGGAGGGGACTTCATTGTGGTAAAACCCCATAGAGTCCACCTCCCAGAGCAGCCATTTTCTCCAGGTGAACTGATCTCTGCGGCCCGCAGATAATTTGCAATCCCTGGAGATCTCCAGCCACCACCTGGAGATTGGTAACCCTATGTGTGAATTCTGGACTTGTGGGTGCCTTGTTCTACACTGGGCAGGCAAGTACAGCCTTGGGGCGAGGGGCTCAGTCCTGAAACAGCCAGCCAAGATCTTCCCACAAAGCTGAGCCAGAGACTTCTTTGTGAGAGGCGAGAACAAACTCACCCCCAACTGAGCTGACCACTGAGAAGTCACAGTGGGAACTCTCTGTGTCTGTGTGTGTGGGGGGGGGGGGAGAACTGCCAAGTCATTCCTTCCCTTAGCGGCCACGCTTGCTCCCCTGAGTCGGAAGAAAAACACACACACCACGCTTTTTAAAGGCTGCCTGCCTGGTATTGACTGATTGGGGGCTAGACTTGGCCCCTGTACTAATCTACTGCGGATACTAAAGAGCCAAGCCGCCCCCTCCCCTCCTGCTTCTCTTCCCTTCACCTCCACTTCAGCTGGCCAGCTTGGGAAATTCCTGGAGATTTGGGGAGGATGGAGTTTGGGGAGGGAGCTAGTGTCGCCAGCCTCCAGGTGGTGCCTGGAGATCGCCTGGGATGACAACTGGTCTCCAGGCGACAGAGATCAGTTCACCTGGAGAAAACGGCCACTTTGAAAGAAGAGAAGAGATTGCATTTATATCCCACCCTTCACTATCCGAAAGAGTCTCAGAGCAGTTTACAATGCCCTTTCCCTTCCCCTCCCCACCTGCTGGATGACCCTGGGCAAGCCATAGCTCTGATAAGAGCTGTTTTTGAAAAAGAGCAGTTTCTGTCAAGAGCTCTGTCAGCCCCACCCACCTCACAGGGTGTCTGTTGTGGGGAGGGGAAGGGAAAGGAGTTTGTAAGCCGCTCTGAGACTCCTTTGGGTAGTGAAGGGCGGGGTATAAATCCAATCTCTTCTCTTCTTCTCTTCTAGGTGGGGCTGAGAGAGTTCTTTCAAGAACTACTCCTGAGAGAACAGCTCTGAAAGAACTTGTGACTGACCCAAGGTCACGCCAGCAGCTGCATGGGGAGGAGCTGGGAATCAACCCCAGTTCTCCCAGATTAGAGCCTGCACTCTTAGCCACTACACCAAACTGGCTCTCTATGATATTATAACCTGTTGAACTCCCTCCCCTCCCCAAACCCTGCCCTCTTCAGGCTCCACCCCCTAAATCTCCAAGTATTTCCTAACCCAGAGCCAGCAACCCTAGAGGGAGCTCAGTGGGGACAGAATCCACCCGTTCTGAAGCTGTCATTTCCTCCAGGGGAACTGATCTCTGTAATCTGGAGATCAACTGCAGTTCCGGGAGAATCCCAGGCCTCCAGTCTTTGACCTTGTTAAAACAATTCCCTTTAGCCATGCACACCCTCTCCCAGCTCTTACAGAATGCATACATATGTTGCCCAGGGGTTTTTTCGTAGAAAAAGAGCTGCAGGAGCTCATTAGCATATGGTATGCTAATGAGCTACTAGCCTATTAGCATATGCCACACCCCCTGACATAACCAGAAGAGGCGGGGCTCTCCAGCCTCCCTCAAGCCACAGCGCTTTCGGCGCGGGGAGCTAGGGGCAGGGCTTGCTGCCACCGCCATTAGTGCGAGCTCCTGGCCTGCCGGAGCGGTGCTCCGGAGCGCTCCAGCCCCAAAAGACTCCTGACGCTGCCCTATTCCATTCTCCTCCAACTTCCATGCAGGAGAGTGAAGGATATAGGAAAGAGGCAAAGCAGAGAAGCAGTTGGGGATGGAATTTATTTATTTTTTAAAAGCTATTTTATTAGATTTGTATCCCATTCTCCCTGCATAGGGCGGGTTCCATCAAATACAATATACAAACAGTTAAAAAACAATTAAAATACAAATAAAATACAATAATAATTCCTATATTTCTAACCGAAGCCTCAACAGACGAGGTCTGTTGTTTGGGAAACCCGCCAGCAGACCTCGGTAGTAAAAAACGAAATGGGAGGCAGGTGAAGCACACATTCCCACCCCTTTCCAAGAACCAAGGTGGTACTCAGGCCAAACCATCCACGCGTCTGCCTGGGGGCGCCACAACAAAGAGAGAGCCAGATGCTCATGCTGCCTAGAATGACCATGTGGAACGATGTATGCTAATCCAGGCTTCATCCACTCAAGAGGCGCAAGGGCTATCCCCTTTCTCCCCTGTGCTCCTCACTGAGGTTCAGGAGAAGAGCTCTTTGCCATCACATTTAAAGGAACAAAATTCACCTTCCCATAAAGCGGCTGTTCACAGCTGGCATGTATGCAGAGGGCCAGTCTCTTAAAGACTGCGAGAGCCAAGCTCTGAGCCTCATTTCTTCCCCCCACCCTGGGTCCAAGGAGTAGAGGATGCCACAGAACTTCTGCTTCATGGTTTAGGGATTAGTTGGAGCGAGTGATTCAACCAGGGTTTTTTTTGTAGAAAAAGCCCAGCAGGAACTCATTAGCATAATAGGTCACACCCAACAGCAGAAACTCATTAGCATATTAGGCCACACCCCTGACAGCACAGCTCATTAGCATACTAGGCCACACCCCCATGTTACCAGAAGTGTGGTCACCCCGATTAGCCCCCCTCCCAAATATCTAGTACATGGAAGGCCTTTTGGCAGAATGAGAGAGTCTTGTTTTTAAAAGCCCTGCTAGCTTTACAGTGTAGTAGAAATTGAGCACCAGTTATTCAGAGAGCCAGTCTAGTCCGAGGGTTGGACTAGGAGTCCGGATTCAGCTCCTCACTGTTCCATGAAGCTTTCTGAGTGACCTTAGTCACTTCAGAGGAGTGCCCCAGTTAGTCTATGACAGCAAACTAAAACAGAAGTCCAATGGCTTCTTCAGCACTGGTTATTTAGAGAGATAGTCTGGTGTAGTGGTTCAAGTGGTGGATTAGGAGTCTTGAAGGCTAGCCCTGACTTGGATAGCCTAGGCTAGCCCGATCCCATCATATCCTGGAAGCTAAGCAAGGCCAGCGTTGGTTAGTATTTGGAAGGGCGACCTCCAAGGAATACCAGGGTCATCATGACGCAGAGGCATACAATGGTAAACCACCTCTCAAACGTCTCTTGCCTTAAAAAAACAAGTTTAGCTCACCACCTAGTGGTGCAATAACTCTAAAAGAGCTAGACCTTCTGGCTGGCAGACAGTCTTCGGATCTCCCGGCTATACTACACACAATGCCATACAATTAATTAATTCTGGAAGGCTATTCAACTTCTCACTGTTCCATGAAGCATTCTGAGTGACCTTAATCGTATCAGAGGAGTGCCCCAGTTAGTCTATTACAGCAAATGAAAACAGAAGACCAGTGGCTTCTTAAAGACCAACCACTTTTATTCTAGCATGAGCTTTCCTGAGCCTCAGCACACTTCTTCAGTTGCTGTCGGCCACTCACGTTGTCTTCTCCTAACCTCCCTTACAGGATTGCTGTGAGATGCCACCTTGAGCGACTAGGCAGGAGGTCAGGATAAGAATGCAATAGGGACATACATTTTGGTAGGTCTGAACACAATGGACCTCGGGATTAGGCAAAGACGCCTATGACAAAATGATAACACCTTGCCCAGCTTGGCCACACCGTGGTTTGTCCACAAAGTGGTAGTTCTTAAGCTGTGGATTTCGACCCCAAAGTGGAACATGATTCTCTTGCCGGTAGGACGCAAGATGAGATGGAAAGTGAGTTACCTAGGAGAATACGGCTCAGTAATAAATTTGCATTTTCTTCCACACTATTTGTGAAATGGCCATAAAAAAAGCTCGTTGCCCAGTGATGTTATGTGCTTAGAAATACGAAACAGAAAAATGATAAAAACTCATTCATTGTTAACTGATAGAGCAAAATTGGAGTCCAGTG
Source organism: Gekko japonicus (assembly GCF_001447785.1). Taxonomy (NCBI): domain Eukaryota; kingdom Metazoa; phylum Chordata; class Lepidosauria; order Squamata; family Gekkonidae; genus Gekko; species Gekko japonicus. Next base: position 468,604 of record NW_015172583.1, read on the forward strand.
CATGTACACAAAAGCTTATATCCAGAGTTAAACTTTGTTGGTCTTAAAGGTGCCACTGGACTCACTTTGGCCTATTGCTTCAGACCAACAGGGCTACCCACCTGAATCTATCGTTAACTGCTGTGAGACTTTTAGGTTGGGGATGGAGAAAGACCCATGGGGTTATTCGCAGGTGGATCCCCCCAAAACACAGTCCCATTCAAAAAGTTTGAGAAGGATTGCAGTCTATTTCTGATCTTGGACTGCAAGAAGATCAAATCATTCAGTCCTAAAAGAAATCAACCCTGACTGTTCCCTGGAAGGCCAGATAATGAAACTGAAGCTCAAATACTTTGGCCACCAAATGAGAAGGGAGCACTCCCTGGAGAAGACCCTGATGCTGGGAAAGATTGAAGGTCAAAGAAGACGGGGACGGCAAAGGATGAGATAGTTAGACAGTGTCATCGATGCAACGAACATGAAGTTGAGCCAACTTCAGAGGACGGCGGAAGACAGGAGGGCCTGGCGGGATCTGGTCCATGGGGTCGCAAAGAATCGGACTCGACTGTGCGACTGAACAACAAACTCTTGACTTCCTAACAATAGCAGTCCTGTCCATCTGGAAAGAATGTAGTGCTGCACTGTCATCTAATGGCAGCGTGTAGTACTACATTACACATTGACTCCACAGACAAGATTCTGCTGAAGAAAGGGCAACCCCCCCCCCCCGCTTTCATGCTGCTGCACAGAAATGGCTTTAGGTTACAGTTATTAAACACATCAGTATATCTACATGTGTCTGTTTCATTTATTTACATCCCACTTTTCTCTGCAATGAAGATCCAAAGCGGCCTACGACGTTCTCCCCTCCTCTATTTTACCCACACAACAAGCCCGTGAGGTTGGGCTGAGAGGACATGAGAGGCCCAAGGACACCCAGCCAGCTTCCATGGCAAAGTGGGGGTTTGAATTGGGGTCCCCCAGGTCTTAGTCTGACACTCGAACCATTACACCGCACTAAGGTTGCCAGCCTCCAGGTGGGGCCTGGAGATCTCCCGCTTTTACAACTGATCTGGAGAACATGGCTGCCTTGAAGGGTGGACTCCATGGCATTGTATCATACCGAAGCCCCTCCCCTCACCAAACCCCGCCCCCTCCTGGCTCCACCCCCAAAGTCTCCAGGTATTTTCCAAACCAGATCTGGCAACCCTACACCACGCTTGTGCATAACGTTAAGACAAACCAAACACAACCAACAGCGAAGCAAAGGGCTGGGATTTTGAGTTCCTGGTGGCCTGAATCAGGGGAGGGTAAAAGGCCTTCTTCAGCCTAATGGACTTTGTTGTCCTTCCAAAGGGCAGCCATGAGTTGTTTATACCAGAGAGGAAATTCCCATGTTGGCCCTGAACCATAAGGAAAAACAAGGTATAAATGTTTGGTGTAGTGGTTAAGTGCGTGGACTCTGATCTGGGAGAACCGGGTTTGATTCCCCACTCCTCCACTTGCACCTGGCTGGATGACCTTGGGCAAGTCGTAGTTCTGATAAGAGCTGTTCTTGAAAAAAGAAGTTACTGTCAGAGCTCTCTCAGCCCCACCCACCTCACACAGGGTGTCTGTTGTGGGGAGGGGAAGGGAAAGGAGTTTGTAAGCTGCTCTGAGACACCTTTGGGTAGTGAAGGGCAGGATATAAATCCAATCTCCTCCTCCTCCTCCTCCTAAATAAATGAATAAACAAACAATGCTATATGGCAGCCATGGTGCTAGTCACCATCTGTTGTACCTCTGTGAGTGACGATACCTTCAACAAACTATCCTTAAATCAACCAGTCAGAGAAAGGAACACACTGAGAACTAGCATAGTGTAGCAGTTAGAGTGTTGGTCTAAAATTTGAGAGACCCAGGTTCAGATTCCCACTCGACCGTAGAAACTTGCCAGGTGACCTTGGGTTGGTCACACACCCTCAGCCTAACTTTACCTCACAGGAACAAAGTTTGAGTCCAGCGGCACCTTTAAGATCAAAAGAGTTTAATTCTGGGTATATCTGATGAAGTGTGCAGGCACATGAAAGCTGCCACCCAGAATTAAAGTCCGTTGGTCTTTAAAGACTCAAACTTTGTTGTATTGCTTCAGACCAACATGGCTACCCACCCGAATCTATTTACCACACAGGGTTTCGTGGGTGTGTGTGTGTGAGAATGGTGGAAAGAACTCTCAAAGCTGTTTTGGTAGGAAAAAAGGTATGAACTGTTTCAATAATGAATATTGGCAGAGAACCCAGGTTATTTTGAATTACACCTGGCTTCCGCTTTTTTAATAAAAAATTTAGTTTTCCATTCTTTCGAAGAGGCACTCTGAAACTGGCTAGGCTTCCTGGCTGATTTATCAGGGCCCCCTTCCAGGACGTTTCACAGCTGAACAGGGATGTGAACCTTGGCTTCACGTATCCAACCACTTTCATAACTACACCACGCTGTCTCTTAAGACAGACAAGGCAGGAGAGGGGAACGAGAAAAGAGAAAAAAACAGAGTCTTTCTGTCCCACTGGGGCTACTGTACTGGAGAGGAAATAATGAACAAATGTTCTCTAATGCAAAATGACTTCTCCAGCGCCCGTGGAGGACAGTTGAATGGAGCCTTCCGGCAGGGCAGCTACCATTCACGGCCCAACGGAAGATGCATCTATCTGCTGAGTGCAGCCGCGCAAAAAAAAAAAAAAATCTTCAGCACAGTAGGCACAAATGTTCCAAGGCTGCTCCAGACACAGCTTGGTAGCTTCCGCCTAACAGAATTTCATGCTCCCCCCAGTGCTGATTGCTCTTTGTGGAAGCTGAAACATATTTTGAAAATCCTTTTCAAAACCCCTCACAAAACCGGTGCGTGCCTGTTGCCTGTGACCTTCTGAAGGGCACCCCTCCCGCCTTCACAAGCATGGGCAAAGGAAATACTGTATGCTTAAAAGGTGCGCAGGGCAGTCAAGTGCGCATAAGCGATACACACTGATCGAACGTTGCCGAGTGGAATTGAACGTACAGTGTCAATCCAGTGGTGTGGAAAACCAATGCAATTATCACAGTGTTTACCCAGAAAACGGAGTTAATGGCTGGTAACTTCAGCAGCGGGACTGCACAAGTATATGGGAGCTCAGAGATGCAGTATGTTGGCTTCCTTTTTGGGAGTCCTGCCCAATAGAAGCTCTGACCCCGATGATCCAGTCTAACCTGAGCCTGTCAGATCTCGGAAGCCAAGCAGGGTCAGCTGTGGATAGTACTTGGATGGGAGACCACCAAAGAAGTCTAGGGGGGCTACGTGGAGGCAAGCAACAGCAACCACTTATAGGATCGTAGAATCATAGAGTTGGAAAGGACCTCCAGGAAATTCACAAATATCTCCCACACACACCCCTCTAGGGACCACTGCTCCATACCAAGAAGATAGCAGAAACCTTGGTCAAACTGGCCTGGAGAAAAAATGCTTCCTGACCTCAAAGTGGTGATCGGCATTTCCCCGGGCGTGTAAGAAAGGGCTAGGAGAACTAAGCACTGAGGCAACCCTTCCTGCCCTCCTGTCTCATTATCTGCCTAAGTTAACAGAAATCAGCATTGCTGTCAGATGGCCCTCCAGCCTCTGTTCATCTCTTGCCCTGGAAACCCTCTGGGGTCGCCATAGATTGGCTGCTACTTGACGGTACTTTGCACCACTGCACAATACAGGTTGGGTCCAGACTAAATTTCCCTTCTGTGGAATGAAGCTTTCCTGCCTCTCTTAAATATGCGGTACCGAAGAATAAGCAACAAGTCAATCTATTGCCTTCTTGGTGCAACTTTCCTGGAGACATGGAGGTGGTCACTGTGGAAACCAAGATACTGGATTCAGTGTACCGTACCACTGATCCAATACAGGAGGACCAGGGCTATTTTTGGGCAGGAACGCACAGGCTGGCTCCCAAGTTGGCCACGCCCAGCAGGAACTCATTAGCATAATAGGCCACACCCAACAGCAGAAACTCATTAGGATTGGCTACATTAGGGGTGTGTGGCCTAACATGCAAAGGAGTTTCTGCTACAAAAAAGCCCTGGGTTTTGACAATAAACAAGGTAAACAGAACAACAAGCAAAAGGTGGGTGTGGCTGGATGACCAGACTTCTGGTAACATGGGGGTGCAGCCTAATGTGCTAATGAGCTGTGCTGTCAGGGGTGTGGCCCAATATGCTAATGAGTTCCTGCTGGTGGGTGTGGCCTATTATGCTAATGAGTTCATGCTGGGCTTTTTCTACAAAAAGAGCCTTGAGGAGGACTCTTGTGGGAATGTACCTTCTGTGGGCAACCTCAGCCTTTTGTTGGGCAATGTGTGAAACGGGTCTTAGTGATGGAGCTTATTAAAAGTACCAAGTTCTCCTTCCTAAGTAACCTCACAAAATAACAATGGTAAGCGGGTACCAAGTGGGTGGCCCAGGCTAGCTTAACCTCGTCAGATCCTGGACGCTAAGAAAGGCAAGCCCTGGTTAGTACTTGGATGGGAGACCACCAAGGACGTCCAGGGCTGCTCTGCAGAGGCAGGTCATGGCAAATCACCTCTGTTCATCTCTAGCCTTGAAAACCCTATGGTGGGGGGATCGCCCTACTTCAGCTACGACTTGATGGTGCTTTCCAGCAAAGGACTTCAACAATATCCAGCTGTTCCAGTTAACGGGATATGTCTGATAGAGATACCGATATATCATTGCCAATTTTTAGAAAGAAACAAAGAATAGGAATTCCTGGTGGTTGTTGTTGTTAAGGACAATCCGTTTATGTCAAAGTAAATTTCGGAGGACATTTTAATTTACACAGTTAACGGTGCAATCCTAAGCAGAGTTAGACCCTTCCAAGCCAATCGACTTCAATGGATGTAGAAGGATGAAACTCTGCTTAGGATGGGACTGTTAGTGCCCTTTTTTGAAAATGCAGTGTCAACTCGGTCTCATATTTTGCCTGTGCTTCAGGTCGGGTTAATCTGTGAAGCTGCTGACTGCAAAAGCACAGACGTAACAAGTGTAATTTAAATGTGCTCTAAGTTTTGCATAGAACTATGAACTATTTGAGTCCCCTTAAGCTGCAAACCTGTTAATGTTATTGGGAACATTTGGCTGTACAATCTCAGAAGAATATACAATTGACCAGAGAGAAGTACTACTGTACATGTGATTGCACTGGAGGCTTCATTTGTATTTTTGTATTTCTTTTCTTTGCCCAGTGGTTAAACTTTGGAACAATTGGTTTCTGGTCTTTATTCCATATTTTGTATATGTATGATTGTATGTATTTTTGTATATCAGCCAACCTGTCTGTATTAGACCTCTGAGGAAGGCCTGTAAAGGCCGAAACACGTTAGGTCTATCTTATTAGCCCTTGTATGTTTTTATATTTGTATATGAGGTATGAATGGGCCCTTGTTTGTTATTTTAATTTATGTTGAATAAATACATGTATATTTTTGTATGTTTCATAATTAGATTTTTAGAGTTGGCCCTCTTCTATTCTTGACTAACCTTTTTAGGTTCTGAATTCTAGGTTTGGTTTAGGTTCAGTTTCCCCCCCTTTTTTCTTCTTTGTCCTTTCTGATTATCACCACCCATCAACAAGCGATCAGGGAGAGTTTTCCCCTCCTTTCATTTTCCATCATACTAAATATACCCCTGAAGTCAACAACCTGTTCCAAGCCCTTCCCAAACAGCTGTCAACAGTGTCTTTCTCCATTTAGAACTTCCATCCTGACTGCTATTAATACAGTCATTATTAATCCTGTTGCAATACTACTTCCAAAATAACTCAACAGAAGTATTTTGGGTTCAAAATGGATCATCGGCCTATTGTACCTATTATACGCAGCAGCACTCCCGCAATCGTTGCAGGGTGGACAGCTCATAAAAGACAACTGTCGTTGTTTGTATATCTAAGCACCTATTTCCAGCTGAGAATGGCACCAGCATAGCGGAAACTGAGGCACAGAACCACCCAGTACGTCAGTGACTGAGCAGCAGACTTCAGTCTGACAAACACATCTCCAAGATCACACGCTTGCTGGTTCCACACAGCGAGGATTTTCCGGTCTGCATGCCTTGCTGCTGTGAATGCAGATATAGGGTTTGATTAAACAATACATTACACACGAGCTAGTTGGGGTGGGTGGAGAGAGAATGGCCATGGGGGCAGGATATTTGTCCCATGCTGGTTCCACGTGTCTGCCCAAGAGACACGTGGAACCAGCAGCGGAACAAAAAGCCCAGCCCCGATAGCCACGTTCTGCTTGTGAAAGTGTTAGGGATGTCAGTGTAAAAGCAGAGTTAATAAATGCCAGCGGAACACTTGTATTAGCTTTTAAACAAGAAACTTTACTAATGAGGGAGGGTAAACTGGGAAATGCCAGAAACAAAACAAAGGATTAACATCTTCTCTGACTGTACTAACCTACATCTTGACTCTCTGACGTCTAAACCACACGCGCTGGCCCCAGGCGAGAGTTAGAAAAGAAGAGCAATAAACTTTCTAAGCCTCCACCCCTGGGACATCTGATCTATTGATAACCGATTGGAGAATCCCAAACCCTAACAAATTATGCATTTTAACACTTTGCTCTGGACAGGGGTCCTTTAGTAGAAAAAGAGCTAGGGGAACTCATTAGCATAACTCATTAGCATATGCCACACCCCCTGACATCACCGGAAGTGTGTCATAAGGCCACCCCCCCTGACATCATCGGAAGTGTGTCATAAGGCCACACCCCCCGCCCCCAACGGTCCCGGCCGCCACCGCCGGCCTTGCAGCTCCACTGCTGAGTGGACCTGCAAGGCCGGCGGGAGTGCAAGGAAGCCCCGCGAAGGCCCTCCCTGGCCCCAGGCAGGCAGGGGTGGGGAGAGGCAGGGAGGAAGCAACTTACCCTCCCTCTTCTCCTGCCTCCTCCTGGCTGAATGAGGGCCGGAGGCGGGGCAGCCGGAAGCAGGGGCGGGACTTCGTCATGTGCCCCGCCCCCCGTACCCGGGGGAACTGCGATCCCCCCCGAAATGACCTCTGGCTCTGGCAGCAGCTATGTGCATGGTCTACCACTGGGTTTCTAATAGCTAGGAGATCAGCATGCATAAACAAACACATAAATTCTTCCATGACCTCAGGGAGAGAACCTGCAAACTCCAACAGAAAGTACACAATGCTGGAGCCCCTCCCACTGTCCCACCATGCTGAGGAACTGATCTGGTCCTCTCACCATTTTTTAAGGCGAGTCTGTGAAGATAGTGCGCAGAGGATACAGTAATGTAGCTAAGGCTTATCGGGGTTATAATAAATAAAATTTTATTTACAAAGACAAACCGTTAAAAGAAAAGGGACGGGTACACAGTGCAGCAAGGGAAAATGCAAGAAAACAACAAACCTAACTGGCTGACTACTCATGACCAATGTTCCCTCTAAGCTGTGGAGTCCTGTGAGCAAAAATTCTACTTTGCGAGCTGCTGGCATTAAAACTGTGAGCGAGCGATTTGGCAAACCGTATAAAATTAGTTTGCTCTGGAGCTGTTCTTCCTGAGCTAAGACAAAAATGTGTGAGCTGGAGGCTAGAAAACTGTGAGCTAGCTCACACTAACTCAGCTTAGAGGGGACACTGCTCATGACAACCCTGTCCAGGGTTCGTGGTTGCATTGGCCAGTCTGGAGCACAGGACAAGCCAAGTCTCCAACAGCGAGGAGGAAAGGTAGCGGTTAGGAAGCTAGCTGGACTTCTGCCTGGTCATTCTTATGAGAAAAATGAGCTTCGGACTGTTAACCCCTTCAACCAATCATGAGGCTGTCTCTAAGGTTTCTCCCCAAATTGCTGGCAACTGACGACGTTTCTCAGCTGCAGCTTGTTAGCTCATTGGGCCAGCCTAAGCAAATGGCCTTGGAGAGAAACCGACTTGTAGGAGTGTCAGCACCTGCGGACACAACAATTAACACACCCACAGCAAAGAGATCCCCTTCAAGCTGAATGCTCTCCTGACAGAGTCCCATGTCACACGAAAAACGTGAGTCGGGTTGGGGGTCTCCCCCAGTGCAAGTCACAGATTGATGTACCATCTAATCCAGGGGTCCCCATCCTTTTTGATCTTGCAGGTACCTTTAGAGTTCTGACACAGCGTGGTGGGCCCAGGCACAAAATGGCTGCCATAGGAGGCGGGACAGAGATAAAATGGCTGCCCAGTTTACCTTCAGTCGCATAGTGAAGATCCTTGTGCTGGGGTGGAAGCTGGTCCCAAAGTAATGTTTTAAAAAATCTGCATAGCCAATCAACTCTCCAATGGCCAATCCGAAGCCTTGCTGGGCAGAAACCCCTCCTGGCCCCACCCTCTTTCTAGAAACACTTGGTGGGCACCAGGAAAAATGTCGGTGGGTGCCATGATGCCCAAGAGCACCATGTTGGGGACCGCTGGTCTAATCAGACTCCTAATTCACACCGGGAACAGAGCAGTCACAGGAGTTTCCTGTAAACTTTGTTCCATCAGCTGCCATTTCCCTAGGACACCACTGGAGGGCTTTTGAAAAGAAAACTGGTAATTGCTAGAATTGCAGATTTTAAAAAATAAAACAAGAGCCCTCCCATGGTACGACCTTGACTGATGGAAAGAAATGGCGCTGAGGAGGGCAGGACCTTTGAACAATACACCTGCCTGTCCAGACAGCCTGCTCCCATGCATATTTATTTAATTAGTTCAACTGGCGGACTTTTGGAAAAAAACTGATAATTGCTAGAATAGTTACAGATTTTTTTAAAAAAACAAGAGCCCTCCCATGGTACGACCTTGACTGATGGAAAGAAATGGCGCTGAGGAGGGCAGGACCTTTGAACAATGCACCTGCCTGTCCAGACAGCCTGCTCCCATGCATATTTATTTAATTAGTTCATTTACACTCTGCCTTTCTCTCTAACAGGGATCCAAAGCAGATTGCATCGTACTCCTCCTGGTGCCTGAAGAAAGGAGCTCTGACTCTCGAAAGCTGATACCCTGAAAAACCCATTGGTCTCTAAGGTACTAGTACTGGACTTAAATCTAACTGTTCTACTGTGGATCAATGGGGCCTCTGGGGGCCCACCCACCCCGACTTACCACCCACCCCGACTTACCACCCACCCCGACTTACCACCCACCCCGACTTACCACCCACCGCAACTTACCGCCAACCTCCTGACTTCCATTCAGCCCCACCCCCCCCCGACTTCCAATTTTTTATTTATCATGTTAATCGCTAGCAAGCCCCTATTTGCCTCTCGCTGGCTGCTCTCTCTTCTCTACGGGCCTGGCTACGGGCCTCTACTTGGTGCATCTGGGCTGCTGGCAGCCAGCGCAGCTCCCACCCGCCTAAGCCCTTCCAGATGTGCAGCAGCGTGCAGGGGCCCCGACCAGCGGTCGGGGCTGGATAGGAGGTGGGCGACGGCTGCTCAGGCCCTGGGCTCCGGTGGGACCAAGCCGAGGTCACCGAGCTCAGGCCGGTGTTTGCCGAGCTCTGAGGAGATGGGGCTCGCCTGGGCATCAACTGGTCATTGATTCTCCACAAGGAGGTCTCATTCACGGCCTTCTCCTTCCATCTGTGGTGAAAAAGCCTCCTCACAACGGAGCAGTCCGCTCCCCCCCCCGATATTCGCGTGGCTGTTGCAGGGAAGGGCGGGAGTGGGGCTGCTTGCTTGGGGTGTGTGTGTGGGTGGCCCCCCCAAATAAAAAAAAACCTGGCTACGAGCCTGCCAACACAGCTACATTCCTGAAACCCTTCTCTCCGCCATTTCACCTTCACATCCAACTCTCTGGGGTAGGCTAGGCTGAGAATGTGTGACTGGACAGAGGTCACTCAGTAAGCTTCCATGGCGGAATGGGGATTCAAGGCCCGTAGTGGTTAGGAGCGCAAACTCTAACCTGGGAGAACCGAGTTTGACTCCCCCCTCCTCCACATGCAGCTGCTGGTGTGACCTTGGGTCAGCCATAAGTTCTTTCAGAGCTGTTCTCTCACGATCAGTTCTCGAAAGAGCTCTCTCAACCCCACTTACCTCACAGGGTGTTGACTGTGGGGAGGGGAAAGGAGACTCCTTTGGGTAGTCAAGGGCAGGGTATAAATCCAATCACAATGAACCCGGATGGGGACGATTATAGGGTGATGTGCTGTGCATGCTCTCAAAGCAGTGTTCCAGGAAGAGAAAAAGATGTGGAAGCAACCACTGAATATTAAAGTATCCCCCAAAAGTGGCAGCTCTCCTGTTCACACATGCAGGATGCAGAGAGCCATACCGGCAGCAATGAATTTGCTACAACTCATCTCTCCAGCTATTCAGACTGTGGGGAGGGGAAAGGAGACTCCTTTGGGTAGTCAAGGGCAGGGTATAAATCCAATCACAATGAACCCAGATGGGGATTATAGGGGGATGTGCTGTGTATGCTCTCAAAGCAGTGTTCCAGTATACATACAAAGGAAGAGAAAAAGATGTGGAAACAACCACTGAATAATAAAGTATTCCCCAAGAGTGGCAGCTCTTCTGTTCACACATGCGGGATGCAGAGAGCCAGCCATACCGGCAGCAATGAATTTGCTACAACTCATCTCTCCAGCTATTCAGTCTTTTGAGAACCCCAGAGCATCCGGGCTTCACAACCAGGATCCACATTTTCTAGGGACAGCATTGCGAGTGACTCTAGGAATGGGCTAAGTTTTGACCACAAGCGTACCAAAGTTTAAAAAACAACAACAAAAAGGGCTAAGGGAAGTATATCTTTCAAGGCTAACGGGATTAAATCCAACCACACCTGCTATTGTCTTTTACCTGCTTTGTTGTTCGGTATCTGAAATCACTCCACTCTCCAAGGTAGGACGACAGGTGGACTCATATTCTAGCTGTATCTGAAAAGATGGGCACTAACTCGCAAAAGTTCACACCCTGCCACAGATCCGGTTCGTCTTTAAGGTGCTACTGGACTCTTACTCTTTTCTACTCCTACAGGCAGACTTGAACACGGCTCCCCATCTTGCATTCAATAAGATGTGCATAAAGTTTCAAAGTCAGTGCCGAGTCCTTGTCAATCATCCCACCGCCTTTGTTCTCATCATCCGGAACAGCGGAAGGTGGGAACAGATTTACATCTTAATGAGCAATTAGGGAGAATAGTGCTGGTGCATTCTCATAAATAAAGGAAGCAGAGGCACTTTAAAAAGAAAACGAAAGCTGGAGATTCAAGGTAAAAAGATCAGATTTCTGTCTGGGGAGCCAGGCCCTCCTTTGGCTATGATCTAGTGGAAAAGCCACCCCACTCACAGAGGTAGCTTTTGTCCAATGGAAAGAGTTCTGTTATGATCACCCAGATCATGTGATGTATTTACTCTAGTCAGGGCTATTTTGGGGCAGGAACGCACAGGAACAGAGTTCCGGCTGGCTCCCGAGTTGGCCACGCCCAGCAGGAACTCATTAGCATAATAGGCCACACCCAACAACAGAAACTCATTAGGATTGGCTACAGTAGAGGTGTGTGGCCTAACATGCAAATGAGTCCCTGCTATAAAAAAGGCCCTGGGTTTTGACAACAAACAAGGTAAACAGAATAAGAAGCAAAAGGTGGGTGTGGCTGGATGAGCACACTTCTGGCAATAGGGGGCTGCGGCCTAATATGCTAATGAGCTGTGGTGTCAGGGTGTGGCCTATTATGCTAATGAGTTCCTGCTGGGCTTTTTCTACAAAAAAAGCCCTGACTCTAGTGTTCCTAATATTTGGTGGCAGGAAATGCCGTCAAGGTGCAGTCAACTTATAGGCAGCTCTCTGGGTTTTCAAGGCAAGAGACATTTAGCGGTGGGCGGCCATTGCTTGCCTCTGTGTTGCAACCCTGGGCTCCCTTGGTGGTCTCCTGTCCAGATGTGAACCAGGGCTGGGGAAATCATGAATCCCTGCACCTCGATTACTTCATGATGTTTGGGGTTGAACGCTTGAGAGGCAGGGGCCTAACTGACTGTCAATCACATGGCACAGGTGAGACTTGTAAAATGGAGAACCCTCCCCACAATAAAGGTAAAAAAAAGAAAGCTGTATGAAGAGACAGCCAGCCCAAGCAATGAAGTCATGCCGAAAGCATCCAGGTCTGTGTATTCATGAACTGGCAGGTGGTGGTGGGGAAATGACACACAGCTGGAAATTTCAAAACAAATTGGGAAAGGGGCCAATGGCGATTTGTTTATTGCTTTAGCGCCAGACTCAGAAGAGTTCTGGATAAAGCTTGTGTGGTGTTCAGTCCAGCACTACCTTTCCCAAAACAGGACTCCGGTGGTGTGATTTCTAGCCCCAAGGTGAATACGACTCTTGTAAAACTGCACCTGCCTAGCATGTAGGCAATAAAGTCCGTAGCTGAAGGGAGTTCCTGCTTTTGGATTTGGAAAGAACCCCGGCAAATGTTACTTCAAGAGTAAGGAACATTTCAGAGGGTGCTTGGCCCATCTGCTGCCCTGTCCCTAGGACCCCAAAAGCCCTCCAGTGGAGTACGTAACATTCCAACAGGTGTTTGGTCCCATTGTGTTTCTAAAATATCCTTCCGGCTCCTCTAGTTAGATGTGCCTCTTTAGTATTAACACACATAAAGGGGGGAGGAGTCTTGAACTATTTTGGCAAGAGTCTCCCTAAATTGCAAAATTAAAGTTCAGCCCTACGTGTGAATCACTAAAGCCAAACGACGAGACTATTTGGCCAAAAGATGTTACATGCAATGTTCCCTCTAAGCTGTGGAGTCTTGTGAGCAAAAATTCAACTTTGTGAGCTACTGGCATTAAAGTTGTGAGTGAGCGATTTGGTTGCTGCATAGATTAGCTTGCTCTGAAGCCCTCCTTCCTGAGCTAAGACAAAAATGTGTGAGCCAGAGGCTAAAAAACTGCGAGCTAGCTCACACTAACTCAGCTTAGAGGGAACCCTGGTTACATGGACTTGGATTCTTCGAGTCAGCTTATCAGATAAAAGGGAGCCTTTTTAAAACTGCAAGTCGATTTTGCTTTTAAAAGGAGATTACAGAATCAATCTGCTTTGATAACACACTGGCAGGACAACATCCTCTCCCCTTGGCGGTGGTACGTAGAAGCTGCAGCAGACTTAACAGTGATCTCTCATGAAGCTTTCAAGGCAAGAGATGGACAGAGGCGGTTTGCTATTGCCTTCCTCTGCAGAGTGACCTTGGGCTTCCTCAGCAGTCTCCCACCCCAATACTAATCAGGGCAGACTCTGCCTAGCTTCTGCGTTCAGGCTAGTCTGGGCCATCCTGGTCAGGAACCCTGTCCCTTTAATAGAGGCTTCATATGCAGAAATGGTCAGCGAAAGCTTTTCATAGTATACAGACAAATGACATCATCTGGGAAATAAGATCTGTGGAGAAATGCCTCCCACTCTAGAATTTACCCAACTGACTCAACCACTGGGACTCTGCCTATGAGACAGAACCTTGCTGAACACTATTCAAAGGAAAACCTACAGGAGATGGAGCCAGAATGCTGGACTTGATAGGACTTTGGTCTGATCCAGCGTGGCTCTTCCTGTGTTCTTATAGAGCACCCCAGCTCTTAGTTAGGCCCATGGCTCTAAGCTGAAGAACAACAAGTTTACCATCTCATACTATGCTGCAACGTCACATTGAGGACAGAAACTGGGGTGATTTCTTGCTCTTGGAGCAAGAAGATCAGGTCAGAACTGAATGTTGCAACTTCAAGTTTTACTAGCCTACCCTAGCAATAACATCATTAGGCTAAGTACAGTTCAGGGTAGTAACGGGACTGCATGCTTCAACCATTTCTTTGTATCCTTGCTCAGCTTGATGCTAGAACAGACCATGTGTATTCTTTTTATTTTTATTAAACTTCTATTTTGCATGCTTGAAGCCTAATCTCTGTAAACACACCACATCTATTCAAAATCACTTTCCAAAGAGGGGCAGTGACTGACCCTGCCACCCCTAAAGCATGAATGTGCGATAGATTGTCCCCTCAGTAGAAGTGAAGCAGGAAACATGGCAACTAGTAAAACCTCCACAACAATGCAGTTCCATTATGCAGGAGACCCTCTTTCAGATGTTAATGCAGTGTTACCAACAACTCCACATTAGAAGCCCTCTATGAACCAGTTTGGTGTAGTGGTTAAGAGCGTGGACTCTAATCTGGGAGAACCGGGTTTGATCCCCCCACTCCTCCACATGCAGCTGCTGGTGTGACCTTGGGTCAGTCACAAGTTCTCTCAAGAGCAGTCCTTGAAAGAGCTCTCTGAGCACCATCTACCTCACAGGGTGTCTGCTGTGGGGAGGAGATGGGAAAGGAGACTGTAAGCTGCTCTGAGGCCGCGAGCAATCTCCTCTTTCTCTCCTTCTCTTTTCACATGACGAGGGAGAGAGTGTACATCTCAGAGCTGGTGTTTTGGCTGCTGGGTGACAATTCCTTTGTTAATCAACCACCCTAAGCTGTTAACGTACTTCAACGGGTGCATCTCATTAGGTCACCTCCCCGTTCTGTTCAGGTGGAAAGTGCTGTCAAGTTGCAGCCAACCCTAGGGTTTTCAAGGTGAGAGAACAAAGGTGGCTTGCCATTGCTTGCCTCCAGGTAGCAACCCTGGACTTCCTTGGTGGCCTTCCAGCCAGATACTAACCAGGGCAGACCCTGTGTAGCTTCCAGGGTCTGGCAAATGTGAGCTAGTGTGGGCCATCCAGGTCAGGGCTTTGGTCAGGTACTCAAGAGGATTTAGAGAGGTAACCTTTTGCAGCTAAAGGGGGATATTGTGCATGAATGGAAGGGATAAGAGTTTGAGTTTGGACAGAAAAAGATGGCTTGATTAAAGCACATTGGGGTACAAGACCTCTTTGGGGGGGGATGATGCAGGATGGTGGACTAGCTGCTCCACAGGAATTCCTCTCTGCCTTCACCTGTGCTCTGCTTAGATATGTTTAAATAAAGCATTACACAGCTGGGTAGCTCTCACCCAAAGAGAACTCGTTCAAGTCGATCAGAGCTTTCTGCCCTTCCGGCGAGCATGGGACACGGAGCAGCACTAAGATCACTTTCAAAAACGAGCCACAAAAATCAAAGTCTCGTGGCACTTTCAAGACCCTGATGTTTCAGAGGGCAGCCGTGTCAGTCTGCAGTCGAACAGAGCTTTGACTCTCAAAAGCTCACACCCTGGAGCTCTTACTGGTCTCTAAGGTGCCACTGGTCATTTTGGGCTGTTGCCGACTAACAGAGCTACCCTGCTGGAATCTAAGAGCCAAGGGCAAGCAAGGAACGGGAAGGTTCTCTCTTGCAAATCAGCTCTTTTAACCACCTCTGTGTGACTCATTGGTTCAGTTTTTATCTGGCACAAGATAAACACAAAAGGAAGTCAATCAAAGCCACGGGGGCAAGAATGGGGCGGGGGAAGACTGCAGACGCAAAAAACACAAGCACATTCCATCTTCTGCCATCAAAGGAGGAAGCTGGTTTTGCATTAAAAATCAGGCCAGCTCTCTCATCAGAAGCCGCAGCAACATCCCTTCTGGAGGCAGCTGCCACTCTGCATATTACAAGGACAGACCAGTTCTGCAGAGCAGACTTTCTTCAAAGGTGCTCGAAGAGTGGAGGTTGGACGCTTTTTTGCAAATCCGTTTCTTACTTGC
>NW_015172583.1:484370-501667 GCF_001447785.1 Gekko japonicus
TAACCGATAAGCATTGTTGTTTCTTAACAAACCCCGACGAGTCGACAAAAGAGGCTGTCAACAAAATCTAAAACTTTTAATTCAAACAGCCACAGTAGCTACATGGAGCCGAACTAAAATACACAGCCGTTCTTTCCCCCAAGTTTCTTCTCCCTCCCGCAGGGGATTCCGGTAACCCTTGCAAGAACATCTCCGACAAAGGACAGGAAGTTTGGACCGCCACCTAAGATGACCATCGGCGTGGAATGGGCAGAAGAATAAGGGAGCGTTTCATTACGAATTATAAATTGCTCTTTTTGGACAGTAGTCGGTGGCACAACTCAGGTTACCAGTAAATTAGTAACTCTGTTTTAAACTAAAGTTAATAGTGTGTTTTGGTAGAAACCGAGCTCGGGGAAAAAAGGACAGATTTAAATTGTTCGTTGGAAATCAATGGAGCCACGTCAGTGTCCGGAATTCTCAGGCCGAGGGACAACCAGCTTGCTAAACCAGAAAGCACTTGAGGGCCACCAGGCCATCTGGGGTAGAGGTTACATTTTTCAAAAGCAACCCCACACACACACACAGCTGATTATTACTGAAAGATGCCCCCTTCCACAGAAATAACAGACCCCCCATGCCTCTCCTCGGTAAGAAGGAACCATCAACTTGTCCAGCATACTGGAAGAAAGGAAAGTGAGGCTGGGCATTTAGCCCTGTAATATCGCAAAAGACCAAACCCAAACCCAGCGCTTTAGCTTTATGGTTGCGCATCTAACATCTGCTAGGTGCTCACTATTGAAAGGCTAGCGAACTCTGGTCTGCAGCAAACACTGGTTCGTGTTAACTCTAGATGGACAGCAGGCAATGGACGGAGGGCTGCTCCCCTCACTCCTGATAACGGTGATCTCTGGAGTCTGGGAATAGGGATGCCAGGCCAGCTTGTCTTGGCTGCTCACACCAATTTCCCACTTGCGCTCGCCCTGAAAAGCTGAAATTGCTACTTCAAAAACCAGCAGTAACTTGCCTAGAACTGCTTCTGGTCCCTCCTTGCCGTGCCAAAAGGGGCTGTCACCGTCAGCCCGAACAAAGCAGTAGAGCCAGTTGGGTCAGCCGTGTTGGTCTGAAGCAGGAGAACAAATTTAAGAGTCCGGTGGTACCTTTAAGGCCGACAAAGGTTTATTCAAGGTATGAGCTTTCGTGGGCAAGGCACACTTTACCAAATACATTAGAATGGCAGGCCTTGCTTGGTAATGCGTGCGTGCACATAAAAGCTCCTACCTTGAATAAACCTTTGTTGGTCTTAAAGGGGCCATTGGACTCTAAATCTGTTGTAAGGCAGTAGAGGACAGAACAAGAAGAGGAAAATGCCATGTGTTGGCATGGGCATGGCCAGCTGTGCAGGATTTCTAACCCTCTCCTCCAGCTACTGGAGTCGAAGAGACCGCTGGGGATAGACAGATCAGCCTCAATAGTCTAGCCGCTCCTGTCGTGCTTCAGCCTGCCCAAGACCCCATCCCAAACGGCTCTCTCAGACTCCCCATTCACAATCAAGATTGTTCAGCTAGAGTGTGCCTAAAGGATAGCAGCACGATACGTACTAAATGCTTAAGCTAGCTGCGGATAACCCTAATCTAGAGCTACTTCCACACGGTGAATTTTCCCTACTTGGAAAACAGGAAGCCATCAGGATTCGAGGGGGAAATCTCCACATTATGTCATTTTCATTCTCAGCATGGCTCATGATATTTTCTTTAATCTGGAAAAACCAACCCACTAAGCCTGATTTTCTCCAGTTTAAAGGGAAATCTTCAGGGTGACTAGTGTGTGTGTGTGTGTCTGTCTGTGTCTGTCTGCCCGCCCGTGTGTATGCTTCCCTCTACCACCACTACTGGGGGGGGAGGAGAGTGGCAGACTTAAGCTACACTTCCAAAATGGTGGTTCCCTTTTAGCCCTTTAAAGGGTTTTCTTCAGTCTTCCTTCCAATCTGTGCTGTAGATTGGCAGTGTGAATTGGCAGGGGAAACAGGAAGAAAGGCAGGGGTTTTTTTTGGGGGGGGGGGGACCTCCGGACTCCCAGACCGATTTCCCACTAGCCGCTGCTCCGTCTTCGGTCTTCCTCCCCCCACCCCGATTCTACGTGTCAATTTCCCACCAGTTGCTGCGTGGCGGCATTTTGCTCCACAGCTTCACCCAATTTCCCCCGCTTCTTCTCGATCCTGTTTTTTTGAGGATTGAGAAGATGCAGGGGAAATCGGGTAAAGTTGCAGGGCAAAATGCGGCCGCGCAGCAACTGGTGGGAAATTGACACGTAGAATCGGGGGGGGGGGGGGGGGAAGGGGGGGGGGAGCGAGGATGGAGCAGCAGCTAGTGGGAAATCGGTTCCGGAGTGAGGTCCATCATGCCTGCTGTTCTGCACTGGTGCAGTCAGGGGAGGAAAAAGATCAGGTTTTGGGGGCAGAGACAGACAGCCAAGCCAGGTCAAAAGGCTGCAGATGTGCTCCCGGCCGCTTCTGTGCTGCCACCATGGAAGAAGCCGCCTGCTGTGAAGCCGTTCCTCTTCACGGCCCCTTGCCCCCTACTCTCAGGGGCCCTTTAGACAATACGTCCGTGTGAGCAGCACCCGCGTGGACGGCAAAACATGCAAGTGGCCCAAGCACACGGGCAGGTCTGGTGACCACGCAAAGCATCAGCGGCAAGCTAGAATCACAGAGTCAAGTCCTTCAAAAGCAAAAGCGTTCTCTGTGCTCCCATATTGTAGGGCGCTCACACTGGAGGTTTTGCACTGGTGGTAGTCAGCATCTTCTCCCACTTTGAGAGGGAAACCCAACGATCCCATGTGCTTCCTGACTGAAACATCCATTTAAACAGTTTCCCAGGAAGAGGGATACCACTTCACTCTCCTGGGGGGGGGGGGGGGGATTACCTTCTACCTGCTTTATAAAACGGCATGAGCAATTAAGGGGGTCTGGGGTAGAGTTTGGTGGAGAAATCAAGAGCCACAAAGGGGTGGGGGAGGAGAAGTCTGCATACAGTATGAAGCACCGGCCCCCACAAGGCATTTCTGGTGGAAACAGGAAAGGACACATCCAAAGACATAATCTTTAGGGTAGAAGCTCTCCCTATACTCACACACAAGCCCAGCAGGAGTGAGGTCAAGCCTTTAAGGGCGCTGCTTTCAGTTATTCATTCCCTAACCACGAACTAGTTCTCTTTGCAATGGCCTGGAATCCCTCTGCTACTCAGAAGCCCCTACAATCTTTACCTGGCAAGATGGTCACACAACTGCACCTACACACAGCATTACAGGCATGAAGGGACCGTGAGCTTTGAGCTGGCCTGGGCCATTCCTGTAGTGAGCAAATCCCGAACAACATTAAACCAGAAAAAAGCCACAACTATTTTAAACGCAACTCACAACTACAGCACCTGTTCTCCACCTGCAGATTAAATCGATAGCCCCTCCCTGTAAAGGATGCCTTCTGGATCCTGGTACCAAACAGTTTTAATACTTTTCACATAAAACAGAATTCTCCCTGCTCTTCATCTGTTAAGGCCTGTTCGATTCAATGGGCTTTTAAAAGAAGGGATTCTTGGTGTAAAGCGCTCATTGAGTCACACACTTGTTAACCATGTTAATGCTAAATTAAATCCTAAATTAAGAATTCTGAGCATTCGGAGATTGCTTCTATCAGCCAACCCAAACAGGGGCACAGTTTAGTCTGGAGTCTCTTTGCTGACACTCTAATCTTTCTACGAGGGTGCATAATGAACGCTTAATTGCCACTGGAGGGGGATAGTTTTCGTCTGTGGTCTTCAAAGTCCGGCACCTGAAATTAAATCAAAAGCAAAGCAATTTTAGACCTCAGAACAGCAGCCATGATAATCCATATGCAAAAAACCCAACAACCATCAGGCAGAACCATTTGCAACTCCACTAATGTGGAGTTAGTGCCATTATGGCTGAACTATGCCACATCATTCAGTTAGCTGTATCACAAAGAGATATGCGGGAAGGACGGAAGACCTTCCCCAACAAGAGCTGGAAGTCTGTGCACACTCAAAAACTGTACTGTTTCTATTATTACAAAAGCACAGACCAACAGTGCATAGAATCATGCCATCATCTGTCAGTATACCTAATCTCAACACGGTCACTAGGGGTGTGAATTCGGATCTACTGAAACCAAAAATATACCAAAAAAATACTTTGCCTGTATTTTGGGGGTACCACTAGGGGTGTGAATTCGGATCTACAGGAACCGAAAATATACCCCCCAAAAAATACTTTGCCTGTATTTTGGGGGTATATTTCAGCTTCCTAAATGTATTAGGGTTTCCTCAGGAAAACAGGGGGGGACTCCCGAAAAAAATCTCAGATATATCCAGGAATTATTGGTACATCTGAAAACAGCAGAGCGGTGGCAGCAGCAGATTGCTCCTGCCTCTCAGCTGTTTGTCGGGCTTCTACTGCAGTCCCTTTAACATTTAAAGGGACTGCAGAAGACAGCCGAAGGATCAGATATGCAGGGGGGAGCAAACTGTTCCCACCAGTTCACCTTGGGGCTGGCTTCTTGTACAGCCTGACTAGTCAGCCCCAAGATCTGCTGTGCCACGGGGAGCAATCTGCTAGCTGCAGCACAGCAGATCCTGGGGCTGCCTTCTCCTGCAGCGTGGTTTAAACCAGGCTGCACAAGAAGCTGTCCCAGCCAGGATCTGCCTGCCACGGGGAGCAGTTTAAACCGGACTGCAGGAGAAGCTGTCCCAGCCAGGATTATATGTGCCACAGGGTGCAATCTCTCCGTGGGCAGGCAGCTCCAGGAGTTGACTTCTCTTGCAGCGCGGTGTAAACCAGGCTGCATGGGAAGCCAAGCCAGCCCCAGGAATGGGCTGGCTTTTTTTAATTTTTATTTTAAATAAACGGAATGAGTTTATTGAGCCAGAAACAAATTAGGGATTTCCAAAAAAATCCCGGATCCGAATACCGTACCAGTATAGGGATCTGGGAATTTTCGGAAATAGCAAAAAAATTTCAGATCCAATAGACCCGAACCGAAAAATAACAGTTTAAAAATACTGTACACCCCTAATGGCCACATCTATGGATACTTAAAAACAGATATGGGGGGCATAGACAGACAAGACATGTCCGAGAACCTGAGAACAGCCCCAGGATTGCACAAAAACCTGAAAAAGGGGCGTTAAAACCATGCAAAACAATAGAAGCAGCACCTGTAGCTTTAAGAAATGAATGTCCTCATGGGAGGGACTGCTAGGAGGAGGAAAAGCTGAAGATAGGGGGGCAAATAAAGGGAGATTGGTGGATGGGTGGGAAGGAAAGAGGAAAACAGGAAAAGGGGAGTTGCTATGGGGGCTTTCAGGGAAGAGAAAAAGGAAACAGTGGGGGAGAAGAAAATGATATGCCCCCTATAAGTTCTTGTGTGTCCCCCACTTGTTAGTACTGAATAGTCATCTAATACTGCAGAAGCAACTGAATACATCAAGGGCACCAGCACATCTTGTTCTTCCCTAAAGAACATGGACCAATTTTGATAGGCGGAACTCCCACTAAGCAATCGTCTTTACATGGCTTCAATTAGACGGATTAATGAAAGCAAAAAAGAGATGGGGGGGAAGGGTTTGGGCTGCTGTTCTAAAAACGTGGCGTTTAATGAGGCATTTCAAAAGCACAGAGCCAACTCCCTGGCTGCATTATGAACAACTGCGACCGTGACTCAACCCAGCCCAGCCGCTTATATGCCTCCTTATCTGATTGACTGCCTCCACGGGGGCTGCATTAGCTTCCTTTACTCCATTCCAATGATCTGGCTCTGTGTACATTAAAGGGGACACTGGCTCACGCACACACACACGCAAGATCAACGGAACTGCACTTTAAAACCTCCTCAAAGCTAGCAGTGCATTAGGAAAAGAAACCCGACAGACAACAAATAGACCCAGCTGACTTTCAATTTTGCCCGTTTGTCCAGCTTCAGATCAATCTTTCTATAGCATTTCAGTGCTTTCAAGGAAGAGCTTTGCTTCCCCTCCAGCTTTGCTTCCCTCCCCCTTTCAAGACTCCCTTCCGTTGTGTATATCTATACACCTAAAAGGCAGGAGGAAAATGTCTGTCCTGATGG
Organism: Gekko japonicus; assembly: GCF_001447785.1. Classification (NCBI taxonomy): domain Eukaryota; kingdom Metazoa; phylum Chordata; class Lepidosauria; order Squamata; family Gekkonidae; genus Gekko; species Gekko japonicus. Next base: position 490,489 of record NW_015172583.1, read on the forward strand.
TCTTAAGACCGTAATAATAAAACTAACTAACTGTCTCTGTCCCTTTCGCCAAAGCGTGATGGTGGTGGAAAGTGCCATCAAGTCACAGCTGGGCATGGGACAGCAGTCAGTGGGGTTGTGGAGGAGGAGGTATTTGTGAATTTCCTGCATTGTGCAAGGGATTGGACTAGATGACCCTGGAGGTCCCTTCCAACTCTATGATTCTATGACTCTACAAGTCCAAATCATTTTTTAAAATTCTTATAGGGAAAATTACAGAAGGTGGGGAAAGGAGGAGGAGGAAAATAATATTAATGGATTTATACCCTGCCCTTTACTCGGGAGTCTCAGAGCGGCTTACAATCTCCTTTCCCTTCCCCTCCCCACAACAGAGACCCTGTGAAGTAGGTGGGGCTGAGAGAGCTCTGAGAGAACAGCTCTTGAGAGAACAGCTCTGAAAGAACCTACAACTGACCCAAGGTCACTCCAGCTGCTGCATGTGGAGGAGTGGGGAATCAAACCTGCTTCTCCCAGGTTAGAGTCCGCGCTCCTAACCACTACACCAAACTGGAGACTTCTGAGATGGGTCGTTGAGAAGGCAGGGCATACCTCTCCAAGCACTAGTGACAATGCACCCTGGGGAAGAGTAAAAGTAATCTCCTGTTTCCATCATCACTAATGTTCGGACAGGTGAGCCCCGCCCACTCTAATTGGGACTTATTTCTAGCTGGTGGAGGATTGCCTGGCTCGGGATGGTTATGGCTTCATTACGGGAAGGGATGGTTCTGAGCACCCTAAAGTCAGCAGGCCCCTCCTGAACCGAAATGATCTGGGTGACTGTGGGACATTGGGAAGCATTCCCTTGTCAAGCAGGGTGCTCAAGAGGGGGCAGGGTGGTTGGCTGCCTGGAGAAGACCGGATTCCCTTGGATGAGGTGGGTATCTTGAGTCGTTTCAGACCGGAAACCAAGTCGACCACCCTTTCACCAGGAGGCAGACTGGGGACTGCAAGCAACACTGACTCTCTTGGTAGCTGTAGTATCCTTTTCACCTGGTCGGCTGAGATGAGAATTCTGATGCACTGCATGACGGCTGGTCCCAGGACTTTTTTCCTGGGGGAACGCGGTGGAATGGAGTTCTGGAACCCATCCGACAAAATTCTTTTAAGAATGTTCAAAAGTTCATGAGTTCTCAGTATACAGACTGAAAACTTCATTTCCCTCTGAAGAGTTCTGGCACAAGAAAGGAAGGAAGGAAGGAAGGAAGGAAGGAAGGAAGGAAGGAGCCCTGGCTGCTCCAACCCTGGGCACCGAGGATCCCTTCCAGGTTCCCCCTTGTTTCTAATGCTTTTCAACAGGTACATGAAAAAGCCACGGCAAGAGGTTGTTGCGATAGAGACCTGCTACGAGTTGTCATCAGCGTAATAATGACACATGGCTCTATTTCTCTTTCTCAACAGATTGTCCGAACTGGCAGTTAGAGGTGGTGAGAGACTAGAGGGAGCGCCACCATTATCCAGGTGAAACTAAGGGGTGTTGCCAGCAATACCGGCTCGTCGGGAATAAATGAGCCAGCTTGTTCTACATGGGGGAGGAAGAGCACGACTGCAGATTGGGGTGGGTGGGCGGCCTGTGACTGAGGGAGGCACAGATCCCCCCCCACCGTGTCTCCGCCCACCTTCGGTCGTTGCTCCAGCCGTTCCTGGCCAAGCAAGATCTGGCCACGATCAGCCGAGTGCTGTTCACCTCCAGACTGGGTGGCTGTAATGTACGCTAGGCGTGCCTTCTGAAGATCACTTGGAAGTGGCAGCTGATACACAAGGCCACAGTGAGACTGGAGCAAGACTACAGTCTTGAGAGAACTGCACGAGATGCCTATCTGCTTTACGGCACAATTCAAAGTGCTGGTTAAAGCCACACAGGTCCTGGGACCTGAAGGGCTACCGGCTCCTGTATGAACCTGCCCGACAACTGCAGTCTTTGTCAGAGGCCTTGCTTTCTGCCCCCCCCCCCCCCCCCCCAAAAGGTGAAATCCAGAAATGGGAGAAACCATCTCCAGGACTTGGTTTGGGCAGATTTGTCTTGTTGGCTTTTCTTTGTTCGTATGTTTATTTTGTGTGTGTGCATATGTGCTTGTGAGCCTGGAAGTCATGGTGACTTCCGGCGACCCCGAATGGGGCTAGGACGTTTTTCAGAGAAGTGGCTTGCTATTGTCTGCCTCTGTGTCTTGGCCCTGGTATTCCTTGGAGGTCGCCCTTCCACGTACTTGCCAGGGCTGGTCCCGCTTAGCTTCCAAGAGCTGACGAAATCGGGCTTGCCTGGGCTATCCAGGTCAGGGCTCTTTGTTAATACATTGATTTGGTACTTTTTAACATCACGTGGATCTTGACTTTCCTCTAGAGCCAGCATGCTGTAGTAGTTAGCGTGGCAGATTAGGATCTGGGAGAGCAAGGTTCAGATTCCTGGTCTGCTCTTTCTAAAGAACATTCTTTCTCCAGCCCAATAATACTCCGGCGGCAGCTTTCCAAGTCTCCGGCACTGCTATTTCGCAGCCCTGCTACCAGAGGCTCTGGGGCCGAGCTTCAGACAAAACCGTGCTCTACCGTGCCCCCAGACTCATGGGGTTAAACGCTCCAAGATGAGACTCATTTCCAGCTAGTGAAGAGAACGTGTTTGACCAAAATGTTCCTCGTTCTCGCTGGAAGGAGTAGACAGATGCTCCTGGGTCGGCTGGCTACTGGGTGGCAGTTAAGGGCTTATCTCCGTGCTACAGCAATAGCTTGTCAGTGGTGATTTACATCCGCAACAACCTGTAAATCAGAGTACTGCCAGACACATAACAAGTAAGCAGAGGCATGCGGAGCGCTGGCTGCGTGCCAGTTACAAAGACGGTGCACGCAACTGGACTGCTAACTGTTGCCGAAACTAAATAAGGGCATCGTGATTTATGGTAGAAAACAGCAATCACATAACTGCCAGATTAGATTAAGCTGACAGGCCAAGATGCCTCAGATCCTTTTCTCCCCTGCCCTTTCCCCATCAAACCCCTTGTTTTTAGCTGCTGCAGGAACCTTTTAACTACCTTGCCTCTGAACACCCTTCACACCTTTGTTTTCTTACCTTTCCGATCTTCTCCCCAGCCTTCAGGACTCCCCAAGTCTTCAGGATTCCCCCCATAGCAACTGCCGTCCCAAGAGCCTGTATATTTTAACCCCATCGACAGGGATAACGACAGCAATCCAGAGTGTGGTTTTTGTTTTCCCACTTGCAGAACTTTAAAATTCCCGGGTCCCCAAGTTGCCTTTCCACATGAACCTTCCTGTTTTTAAGAGATCCACTGAGGTTCAGTTCCAGATATGCCTACCTTCAGAAATGAAGCTGATGGCAGCCACAGACAAGGTCTTTTCGGCGGTAGCACCCTGTTTAATGGAATGTCTGCCTGGGAGACACTCGTTTGGCTTCTACATGATTACAAACTCCAGGCAGACTGTTTATTCTCCCATGATTTTAGTAATTTACCTGTAGAGAAGGCGTCAGCATATACCGAGTTGGGGCCGGGGGGGGGGTGTCCGGGACTTCTGGTGGGACCCACTGCTGTTGACATCCACAGTCAAGCTCTTTGCCTGCCTGCTTGCCCGCGTTTTGTCACCCATGATCCCAAGTGCCTGACACTGCCAGGGAAGGGCATGTGGGTGACACATCTAGTACAAGTGATCCTAGCGGCCATGGCAACAGTATTCCCAGTTGCACCCACTGCCCAGAACCATCAGGGAATGGGCATGTGGGCAGCTGTAACTGCAGGTGACGTGAGAACAAGAAAAGAAGAAGAAGAGACTGGATTTATTATACCCCACCCTTCACTTGGAGTCTCAGAGCGGCTTACAATCTCCTTTCCCTTCTCCTCCCCACAACAGACACCCTGTGAGGTAGATGGGGCTGAGAGAGCTCTTTTGAGAACTGCTCCTGAGAGAACAACTCTGAAAGAACATGTGACTGACCCAAGGTCACACCAGCAGCTGCATGTGGAGGAGTGGGGAATCAATCCTGGTTCTCCCAGATAAGAGTCTGCGCTCTTAACCACTACATCAGACTGGCTCTAACAACACAGAGGACATATGGGGCATGTGGCTAGATGGGCAAGAAGGGGGGGCCTGGTAGTGGGCACTCTCCCCAGAGCGTCTCCAAACCTGGAACCAGTCCTGTTCACATGTTCTAATCCCTTTTTATTCCGCTGCTGTGTGGCTGCCTATCATTAGGTTTTACTGGGATGTTTTACTATTTGTATTGATATTAGTAAAATAAACAACACTTCCCCCCACAAAAACAGACGAGCTACAAACACCCCGACAAGTTTGTTTTGCTGTCACAACTGCAACACAACCCAGATCGTCACAGACTCTAATGGGTACCTGAACTCCACAGACACTAATGAGAACTAACGCCGGAGTTCATTTTGTTGCATTGTGAGAACCGTGCCCGTCCAGAGGGAACCACTTCCTGACTAACAAAAAGGGTAACATTTCTAGTTGCATCCCTAGACACAAGCAAGATTTTCAGCAAGGCCGAACGAACCCAATATGCGATCCCAAGGGGCTTTCCTGAAGAGGATGGAAATTCAGGGGAGTCATTTTAAGATTACACACACATGAAATAATGGCTCCCCCCTTTTTTGAATGTGGATGGAATCTTGGCACAGAGGGGAGGGAAAAAGCTTACTAAGCCACTGCAAGACATTACAGCAAAGCTACCACCAGCTTCAGCTCCTGCAACTAGTCTTTCGGGAGCCAATTCCATACCAATTAGTTTTGCATTAAAGTTACATGAGCACATCCCACCCAAAAAAAAGAAAGAAAAGCTGAAGGCCAGAAACAGAAGCCTAGGAAGAAATTCTCAGAACGGTTCATAATCCTGAGAAAGGGGAAGGGGTCTTCTGTCACCTCAAAGATAGGCCAAGCAAGAAAGAGGAGGCTGAGTGCAAGTTATTTTTCTTTACTCTCCACCCGAGACAAGAATAAACTCCATGCAAACTCGTTCCCGACTGCGGCAGCGCACGAGATCTGAAAAAGCCTTCGCAAGCCAACCTCGGTGCAGCTGTTGGCTACAGAGCTCCCACCAAATTTAAACCCGGAGTTTTTTAATACTGCAAACCCTGCAGTGGTTTCAGGCGGAGTTAAACGCCAGGGACTATTTATGCTTGTAGACAAAGGGTTGCTCAGCTGGTATTTCAGTTCAAGCCAAGGCAGCTGCTGGCGAGAAAGTCAGAGATAAGACAGTGCCCTCTCTTGTCCAGAGAGATGAGAGTCGAATAAAATGAGAGTCAAACAAAACTCTTTCCTTTTGCAATGATAAAGCACTGGCAAGTATGCACCAAAACATTAAGAGGAGGAGGAGGAGATTAGATTTATACCCTGCCCTTCACTCGCAGTCTCAGAGCAGCTTACAAACTCCTTTCCCTTCCCCTCCCCACAACAGACACCCTGCGAGGTAGGTGGGGCTGAGAGAGCTCTGACAGAAACTGCTCTTTTTCAAGAACAGCTCTGACAGAACTATGGCTTGCCCAAGGTCATCCAGCAGCTGCACTTGGAGGCCTGGGGAATAAAACCAAATTAGAATCCGCGCTCTTAACCACTACACCAAACTGGCTCCCATGTGATCCAAATCATGTGATGCAGGCCCCCCTGGCCAGGGGAGACTGGAGTCAAAATTTTAAGAAAAGAAAGGTGGGGGGGGGACAACAAGAGAGAATAAGGGGTGGGGGGAGAGAGAGAAATACAAATCCACTTTCATATCATGAGTTTCAGTAGGGGATGAAGACTAAGAAGTCACGCTAGAAGCCTCACAGAAGAGATGGCATCACATAGGCTTGCCAGGGGGGGGGGTCCTGCCTTTTTTTAACAACTACAGAGCCAACCAGCATCAACATTCAGAGCAAGAGATCAACAAAGAGGAAGACAGCCAATTTGCATAACCTAAAGTACGCAGCTTCATGTCACAGACTGCCAACATGACTATCATAGAGCTCACAGTGACTGCTGTGAGTCCTTTATTAGGAACCAGCACACAGCAAATAATAAACGTATACAGGAACTTCCACAGTTTTTTTAAAGTCCACTGGCCTAAATCTGTACATGGTTCACACTTGGATTCCTGGCAATGGTTAATCTCTATAATTTCCCTTTCAGCATCTTCAGCCTCCAAAAAAACTGCCTGCCTTCTGTCAGTATTGCTGGTTCTTCTAGCGTCCCACCTATATACTTCCAACATACCTTAAAGGTTTGATCTTCTTTTTCAAAGAGCCTTATTTACTTTCAGGTCCACAGCCAGAAAATTTTTTTGGGGGGGAGAGGCTGGGGCCCTGGGAGGGGGGAAACTTAATTATATTACTAATTAGATTAGTTCCCTGAGAAGGTCACTTAGGGGCCTTCCCTTCCAGAGCCGCCCCTGATGCTTCTGGTCAGTTCTCCAAAGCCAGGGCTCCTTCAAGGTATTCAGTCTATAAAAAGGTAAAGGTTCCCTTGCTTGAAAGCCAGTCGAGTCCGACTCTAGGGTTGCGGTGCTCATCTCCGTTTCAAAGCCGAAGAGCCAGCGCTGTCCGAAGACATTTCCGTGGTCATGTGGCCGACATGACTAAACACCAAGCCGCACGGAACGCTGTTCCCTTCCCACTGAAGTGCTGCCTATTTATCTACTTGCAATTTCTTGCTTTCGAACTGCTAGGTTGGCAGGAGCTGGAACTAGAGATGGGAGCTCACTCCATCTATAGTCTTCAGCAAAATGGTAGAGGTGAAACTAAAGTTGATATCATGCTTCTTGAAGTGGGGAATATTTTTGGACCTTTAAAAATTTTCTTATGAGGACCAGTAGTCCCTCTAAGCTGAGTTAAGTGTGAGCTAGCTCACAGTTTTTTAGCCTCCAGCTCACACATTTTTGTCTTAGCTCCAGAGCAAACTGACATATGCAGCAGCCAAATCGCTCGCTCACAACTTTAATGCCAGTAGCTTGCAAAGTAGAATCTTTGCTCACAAGACTCCACACCTTAGAGGAAGCATTGAAGAGAACCAGGAGGTCATACCCAAACACCCAAACTGAGCCAGGAAAAGAGCTTCCGGAGAGAGCTAGCAGGGCACAGTGGTTACAGTGCTGGACTGGCATCTGGGAATCCCAGCCCTGAATTGCCACTCTGCCATGGAAGACTGCTGAATAACCCTGGGCCAGCCACACACACCCAGCCTAACACACCTCAGAAGGTGGCTGTTGCGAAGACAGAAATGGAGGAGAGCAGGATGATAGAAGCCGCGTTGGCCCCACGAGGGAGAAAGACATGGTGTGAGTGGAGTGAATAAAACAAAACAACAAGGTTACTACTCATAGTAGGCTGCCAAGGATGAACGGCGGCACCGAATGGGAGCATGCTGCATTTACAGACGTTTGAACAGTGGTGGTATAACAAGCTAATTGTCGCAAGCTATTATAAGCGGCCCGATTTCTTACCTTTGACTACTGCCAGCGTGCTACCAACGACGGGATCATGGCAAACACACAACTGGATGCACCCGCCTGTGCTCAGCGACTGTCAACTATGGCAAACGAGTCCTTGATCATACTAATTCTTCTGACGGAACTAAACAGTATTGAGGAGCAGTGGCATGACGAATAGCAAACGAAGGCTTCCCCTAGTCTTTCCTCCTGCTTGCAACCATCACATGCCCTAACCGTAAACTTAAAAGGAAAAAAGTGGAGGTTCCAACAAGAGCTGGTGTGCTGCGTGAAAATCCCAGGGTTTTCTACACATAGTAAAGGTAAAGGTTCCCTTGCTCGAAAGCCAGTCGAATTGGACTCTAGGGTTGCGGTGCTCATCTCCGTTTCAAAGCCGAAGACCCAATGCTGTCCGAAGACATTTCGGTCATGTGGCCGGCATGACTAAACACCAAGGCGCACGGAACGCTGTTACCTTCCCACCGAAGTGGTACCTATTTATCTACTTGCAATTTCTTGCTTTCGAACGGCTAGGTTGGCAGGAGCTGGAACTAGAGACGGGAGCTCTCTCCGTCATGCGGCACACTCGGGTCTCGAACTGCTGAACTACCGACCTTCCGCAGCCTGCAGTTCAGCGTCTTAACCACTTAAGACACCGCAGCTTTCTGCACATACGACAATGTTAAAGTACGGGAAGGAAAGGGCAAATGCTCTTCCGTGCTCCAAAGTCTGAGTGGCACCTTTAAGACCAACGATGTTTAATTCTGGGTGTGAGCTTTTGTGTGCACGCACACTCCATCAGATACATCGAAACAGTTTTCCTCAAGCCTTATATACAGGTGTGTGTGTGTGTGTGTGTGGGGGGGTTTAGTTGCCAGGAAGGGACTCTGTTCCGCTGCTTCAGACCAACATGGAGACCCACCTGGATTGCTCTTCCACGGCAGCACATTTGGCAATGACTTGGGGACTCGCAGACCTGAAGGCAGATGGTTCTTCTGTTCCATGGTTGCGCTCGATCCGTAACTGGGAATAAAACAGAAAAGTAACACGCCCGTGTGTGTATGTGTTCCTCCTTCTCTCCGCCCCCACCCCAGATAAGGGGGCGGGGGCGGGAATAGAAATATGAACCATTAAGAAAACCAAACCTCAAGCGCCTTCGGGCCTCGTAGTGCATACTGCACTTATGGAATCCACTTTTCCCAGGCAAGCATGAAACGTAATTGAAGTACACTCTGCTTTCTCAGTGCCATCTACTGCTACTTAAAATTTAAACGGTCTTATTTCCAAGTCATGCTCAGAGACCCTGAAAGGTAAAGCTAGCTTTTCGTGACTTATCACAGTTGGGGCATACGGTTAAGTGGTTTCTCAAGAGCCCAGGACTAACCACTGAGTTCAGAACCGAGCTATGAACTGGGGGTGGGAGGAAGCGGTTTTTTCAAACCATAGGAGATACTCCGCCATTACACTAATTATCTGGCATTACATGTCTGTGCGTTAAGCACAAAGGGAAGGCACAGAAATGGAACAGTAAAAAAAAAAAGGCCTGGTCATCTAAGCATCACAGCTTAGAAGAGTAAACAGCCTTGAATCATGTTCAAGCCAAGACATCATTATGGAATTAAATAGGTCAGGGATAAAAGTCGCTTACTGCCCGTCCACAGATAATATGGAGGGAGTGCCCTTGTCTTACAAGGCTCAGACATTATACTTAATTTCCTGCCCTCAAACTGTGATTATACTTTGCATGTGGCAAGATTATTTCCAGCTCTGAGCATTGTGCCTACAGAGTCCCAGTTGTTAAGCAGCTATTTGCGATGGGTCATGAATGATTAAACCGAACCCCCTGGTGCTTTTTAAGAGCAGTCCGACGGCAGATGTCTTTTGGTATTGCAAGTGAAGCGATGCTAAAAAAAGGCCACATACAGGGGGGACTTCCCTCCTAGAAGAGAAGAAGAGAAGAGATTGGATTTATACCCCGCCCTTCACTACCCAGAGGAGTCTCAGAGCGGCTTACAAACTCCTCTCCCTTCCCCTCCCCACAACAGACACCCTGTGAGGTGGGTGGGGCTGAGAGAACTCTTGGCACAAACTGCTCTTTTTCAAGGACAGCTGTGCCAGAGCTTGTGACTGACCCAAGGTCACATCAGCAGGTGCAAGTGGAGGAGTGGGGAATCAAACCCGGTTCTCCCAGATTAGAGTCCGCGCACTTAACCACTACACCAAACTGGCTCTCTCCTACAGTCTATTAAGATTCAGGCTCTTCAGTACCCAGAGCCAAGGTCTAAGGAATAACACTTTTACTAGGTACTGGAACAGACAAAGGTTGGGGATCAGCAAGGGCCTTGGTGCTGTCTTCTTAACCATGAGTTTCTGAGGAAGCTCAGTCTTGCTTTGAGAACCAGTTGTATGTCTTTTGACTGGCCCAGAATGCTCACTGGACTTCAGTGTTTGCACAAATGCCCAACACCACAACACAACCATTGTCACACGAATATTTCAGAGAGAAAAAACATGTCAGGCTACGGCAGGAGAAACAGAGAGAGTCTGATTTCCACTTGCAAACAGCACCTTAAAATGGCATTTCTTTTTATTAGCGACTGTTACTTTGTTTTATTTCTGGTTTTTTGTTTTTGTTTTAAACTTTGCAAATGTTGGCTGGCTGCAGTGGTCCAGGAATAAAAACGGAAGAAAGCCGATTAGCACATCATTCGCATATATAGAAACCTGGCATAACATTGTTAAATGTTAATGATTACTTTTTTGTATCCAAGCCAGTGTTTCACAGTAACAGCTAACTAAGTGGTATTTGTAATTAGGACAGGAATCTGTTGGGAATAGGCAGTGTCTAGTGTACAAAGAAGAGGTAAGACCTGGGGGTGGGGGGGGAGCAAGAAGACAGATAGTTGTTGGTGTTACAAGTCAAAACACTTCAGTATTTACAGGGTTAATTTTGTTAAGTCACATGTTTGTTTGTAACCAATCTGTTTAGACCACAGGATGCCCGGGAACTTTGGAGCTAGTTTGCTACTCTGATTGGAAACCAAAGTGTAACCAAAGTGTCAAGTATTTAGCATATTGGTCTCTCCTCCCGTTCTTTGTTCTGACTAGAGAAGGAGACGCCATTCCGGCTCTCCCCGTTTTACCTTTTAGCTGCAAGGATGTAGGCATATTAGCTCTTTGTTATTTTCATATCCTGTGTACCTTTTTCCCATGTTAGGTTGATAGTAAATTTTTATATTTTAATACACACCATGGACTTACTCTTAATACTCTGCTGACTTACTCAAAAAGAATCCCAACAATAGTGAGCTCAGCATCTTCTCTCCTGTTAAGTGTCATCCCGTGTCTGTCGCCGGATTGCTACTCTCAGGGCGACTCTGCACTAGACCTTTACTCCTGGTTCAACCCTGTCCCTGAACTTACGTTCTCCACTACACGCGAGTTCACCCCTGTAATTATCTCGGGGTGTTTTTTGCTTTCCACATTACATTGAGGTCACCCTGGTTTTGCCTCACACTTATCCCGGGATAAACAGATACTGTTATAACCAGGGATAAATGCAAGGGATTGTTTTTTGGTAAACAAATTTTTTATTTTTCTCAGGAATACAACATATACCATTGAAACATTTCTTTCTATCAATTGTCTACCCCATTCCCAATTCCTCCCTTCCCTCCAATGTCTTCCCGCAATGCTTCCACCCCAACTCCAAATTACTTCATATCA
>NW_015172583.1:501913-520195 GCF_001447785.1 Gekko japonicus
TCAGAGTCCATGTGTGATTAAAATATAAAGTTTTTACTAAATTCTAGAATCGGGAAGGGTAACTGGGATGAAAATAACAACGGAGCTAAATGGCTACATCCTTACACTACAAAGACAAAACTAGAAGAGTGTTATGGCTTCTCTTTCTTCTTCTTGAGAACAGCAAAGACAGGAAGAGGAGCCATAAAATGCTAAAACACTTTGACACACTTTCCTCCCAAAAACTCCTAGATCAGGGAGAAAATTTCCCGGGCTTCTACTTCTAAAACAGCATTGGTTACATGAAACACATGTGACTTCCTGTGAGCAACACAAACAAACATTTAACCCCAGATATACTGAGTGTGTTCAACTTGTAATACCCAACAGGAAAGGACCTCAGGGTAAACATCCTGCTTCTTCCTGGAAGTTGCATACTCAGTGTCTCTCCCTCTCTCAGCTAGTGATGTAGCTAGGACCCTGTCTCTGTCTCACATCTTAACTATCAGGTATTGTTAGTTCCTGAATAAAGCTGCATCTACACTTTAATCAGGCTGTGCGCCTTTGCTGTGCTAATTACTTTGCCAACAGTATCAAGCTTGCTGGTTATGTTTTTGGCGGTTCTACTAAAATTAACACTTCGGCAGTTGGTGAGTCTCCCATTGTCAAAGGATCAGCTTCAGCAGAAGTAGAAAAGATTAAGGCGGCTGTAGGTACCGTGGGCCAAACTGGGATTTACTTCTGATTAAATACTTTGGCATGCACAATAAGCAATGCTCCCTTGAAGCCGTGGAGTCTTGTGAGCAAAAATTCTACTTTGTGAGCTACTGGCATGAAAGTTGTGAGTGAGTGATTTGGCTACTGCATAAATTAGCCTTCTCTGCAGCCATCCTTCCTGAGCTAAGACAAAAAAGTGTGAGCTGGAGGCTAAAAAACTGTGAGCCAGCTCACTAACTGAGCTTAGAGGGAACACTGACTTATAAGTGTCCTCCTCGCAATGTGGAATCTACAGCTCATCCACTGGAGAAGACACAAGAGGCAGTTCTTAGTGGGCTTCTGAATAGCTTTGGTACTTGCACCTTCATGATACTTGTGGCTGGACATAATGCTTGACAGCACTCCCCGCCACCAACTAGGTAAGTAGAAGGGAAGGGAAAAGAAAGAGAAAAACAAAAACAACCATCTTTAAAAATCCCTAGGAAGAACCTCATAAGAAGGAGAAGAGATTGGATTTATATACCACCCTTCACTACCCGAAGGAGTCTCAGTGGCTTACAAATCTCCTTTCCCTTCCCCTCCCCACAACAGACACCCTGGGAGGTAGATGGGGCTGAGAGACCTCTCTCGAGAACTGTCCTTGAGAGAACAGCTCTGAGAGAACTGTGACTGACCCAAGGTCACACCAGCAACTGCATGTGAAGGAGTGGGGAATCAAACCCGGTTCTCCCAGGTCAGAGTCCTGTGAGGTAGATGGGGCTGAGAGACCTCTCTCGAGAACTGTCCTTGAGAGAACAGCTCTGAGAGAACTGTGACTGACCCAAGGTCACACCAGCAGCTGCATGTGAAGGAGTGGGGAATCAAACCTGGTTCTCCCCGATTAGAGTCCACAGTCCTAACCACTACACCAAACTGGCTTTCAGCTGAAGGACCCCCAAAGAACATACAATAGACTCTAGAAATCCTGTCTCCAGAGAAGTTGCTGTTCCCCTGCACATCTCAAAATGACCTCCTCCACTGAAAGAGTAGATTGTTCTTCTTCAAGTTTATACTACATAAGACATGGTTTTTTATGCCTGGTAGGAGGCTTCTGATTCACTATTGGAGATCTGATTGGTTGTGCAATTTTTTTAAAATGCTGCTTTGGCAGCAGCTGCCACCACAGCACAAGAGTCTTCACTATGTTACTGCCGTCAAGCGGTGGCAATCATTTTGTGGCTGGCTCAACCCTCTTTGGCAGCCGTTTTGTTGCTGCGCCCACCGTGCCATGTCAGAATTCCAACGGTGCCTGCTGGCTCAAAAAGGTTGGGGGCCCCTGGTATAACACATGGCACAAGCTCTCTTCTCTCATTAGATCTGCGGAAGCTATTAGTAGAAAACCTGCTTGTTTGTGTCTTGGGAAGTTTGTAACATTAATTACAGCGCGCCTTTCCAATACAAAGTTTTTGAGAATAGCTCTTCTGTGCACAATGACCAGAGAAGAAAGAAGAAGCACAAGAAAAGGAGAAGCAAGCACCAGGAACAAGACTTTTCTTTCTTACCTGTTTGTCACACAGCGGCTTACGCCCCAGATGAAGACAGACTTTGATTCGTCTCCTAAATCTGCCAAGGCAAGCAACGCATTAGTGTAGCCACTGTCTGCATGATAAATCAGGAGAACAGAAAATAAACTCTTTGCCTTTCTTTTTGCCGAGGAAAATAAAACCGAGAGAATTGGCTGTAAAAACAGAAAATTAATTGAGGGCATGTGACAATTTATAACCTTGAAATGGATAACATTTTGTTTTCTCCGTAGCACAGGTGGTGGAAGGGAAAGGACGGGACAAGAACAGGTGTTAGGTGGGAGGACATCTTCAGGCTAAACAATACCATTTGGAGAGGCTGAGCTCTCGAGATGGCAGCGGTTCTATTGGAAGACCGACCAAACGGCTCTCACCTTTGTCCCAGTCTTCTTCGCATGGAGGAGACTGCCACATGCTCACCACATTGGGTTCTTTTCTGTAGTTGCCCAACTGACTTGCTAGAAGAAGAAAAGAAGATGCTCTGTGAGGAAGGACATTGTTACCAAGTGCATGCATTGTTTGGAAGCGCTCTGCCGTTTTGCTGGAGTTAATGGCGCTTCTGTTCTCCACTCTAATTGCCCTATTCTTTACAGAACTCATAGTGTGGACTACATTTAACACTTTTTGCAACAACTGCGGCAGAAAGCTGTCTTTTGTGCCTAATATCCAGCTGGGATCCCTCCACCTGTAATTTAAACCCATTATTGCGAATCCTATCTTCTGCTGCCAACAGGAACAACTCTCTGCCCTCCTCTGCATGATAGTCTTTCAGATACTTCAAAAGAGCAATCATGCCCCCCACCTCCTCTTCTCCAGACTGAACATTCCCAAGTTTCTCAGCCTTTCCTTGCAGGGCTTTGTCTCCAGGCTTCTGAGAATCTTCGTCACTCTCTTCTGCACCCACTCCGTTCTCCCCGCATCATTTTCGAAGTGAGGCCTCCAAAACTTAACACAGTAGTCCAGGTGTGGCCTGACCAATGCAGTGTACAGCGGGACTATGGCACCTTGTGACCTCTGTGTTATGTAGGGTTGCCAGGTCCTCCTTGGCCACTGGCAGGGGATGGAGAGTAGTGTTGCCACTCCTGGAGATTTGGGCATGGAGCCCAAGAAGGACAGGACCTCTGTGGGGTATGACACCATAGAATGCACCCTTCAGAACACCCATTTTTCTCCAGGAGAAGTGTTCTCCATGGTCTGGAGGTCAGCTGTAACTCCAGGGGATCCCCAGGTTCCACATGGAGGCTGGCATCCCTAATGTTATGCCTCTGCTGATACACCCCAAAACTGCATTATACTTTTTGGCTGCTGTGTCACACTGACTTCTCATGTTTAACTTACAGTCCACCCGTAGCCCAAGATCTTGTTCACACACACAAATACTCAGACGTGTGTCCCCCATCCAATATACGTGCTTCTCTTTTTTATTACCCAGATGTAGAACTCCGTACTTATCCTTGTTCATTTGCATCTTATTCACTTCCACCCACTCTTTCAGTGTGTTCAGATCTTGCTGAACTCTACCTTCCGGTGTGTTCGCTACTCTGCCCAATTTGGTGTCATCTGCAGATTTAATGAATAGTCCCTCCAGCCCTTCATCCAGACCATTTATAAAAATACTGAAAGGTACCGGGCCCAGAACTGAGCCCTGCGGCACCCCACTAGATACCTCCTTCCAATCAGATGAAAATCAGACCCCACCCACCCACCCATTACGGTCCCATCTGAAAGATACCTTGCAGTACCAAAGATACAAGATGCACAAACATCATATAGCTGGGCAACAAAGGAACCTTCCAAACAATCCCCCCCCCCCAAGCAAGTGAACAATAAAACTCTAAGCAGAATTACAGCCTTCCAAATCCCACAGTCTTAGAAGGATGTGAACTCTGTTTAAGACTGAGCTGCGAGAGCTTTAACACACACACACACACACACACACACACACACACACACACACACACACGGCCTTGGACATGCAGACGTGCTCGTCTTTCTGCTTATCGTCCCAAGGATATTATTCTAAGTATCTGTTTCAGATAAAGGCCTTCAGGAAATAAACCGCAATCCACGTAATGCTTTTCTTTCATCGAAGCCAACCAAAACAACACAGAGGATGGCGTGCAAGCTTTTCAGTTCTTCAGAACTCTTCCTCATGCTGGATGTTACAAAACGGGAAAAAATATCTGGGGATGGGAGGTGGGAATGATTTCCCAGGCCACGATTTTAGAGAGGCCTTTCCTCCCCGGCAGGGAAATATATATACAATGCTGCCTTTGGTGTCATGTTGCACCCTAGTCCCTCTGAAGAAGAGAAACAAACACTGGCATTACATTGGAATGACAAAGGCCAGCAGCCTTCCCTACTAGAAATAAGACTTCCAGGAAGTCCTGGCCCACTCAAACGGCTTGCTTCCTTGTTCCAGAAGAAAAAGACTAGGCTACGCGGGAAACAAGTCTAGCCCAGAGGCCCCCAAAATGGTGCCCATGGATACCATGGCACCCACCAACACTTTTCCTGGCACCCAAGACATGTTTTTAGAAAGTGGGTGGGGGCAGGTGGTTTCCCCCCCCAGCAAGGCTTCCAGTTGGCCAATGGAGATTTAATTGGCTGTGCAGATTTTTAAAAACACTGCTTGGGCAGCATCGGCAACCACAGCACAAGGACTTTTACTGAGGTAAGCTGCGGCAGCCATTTTGTGGCTGGCTCCGCCTCCTGCAGCAGCCATTTTGTGGCAGTGTGTCAGAATTCCAATGGTGCCCCACAGGTTTTAAAAGGTTGGGGACCCCCAGTCTAGCCATATCAGGATTTCTACTTATTCATTCATCCATCGACAGAGGAATAATAGTACTCTGGAAATTGTTTCTAGAAAGAGATCAGAGAGAGAGAGATTTTTCTTGTTCTATCTTTTTTTAAAATTCAGAGAATAGCCAACATGACTTTCCAAAAGAGCTTCAATCAGTTCTCCCGTACATGAAAACTAAATTGAAATTCTATGCTGGTGACAATGTAGAATAAAAGCTTTGCTATCAGACACTTATGGGGAATGAGGGTAGGGCTGGTTAATCAAATGTGCCATCCACTCAGATTTATCGCCCTGCCACAAAGCCAGAGGACTATGCGGTCATCGAACACCACTCAGCTGGGAATGCCATAACAACAGGCCCCATGCCTGGCAGGATCCTTCCTATTCACCCCAGGCCACAGAGCTATAGTATGAGGCAGGGAGACAAGTGAAGTGGCCCACCTGTCCAGCATCTGTCCAGAAGAGCTGGATCCCAACAGCTAGAGGCAGGTTGAGGGGGAAGGAGGTACCAGAGGGCAATGCCAGCTGGTAACCTCAGCTGTCAGAAAGTCAGCAACAAATGGAGGAATCAAGCTGGCCAGTTGGAGAGGCAGGAATGGGGTGTAGATATGCCCGAAGTCACAGGGACACAATAGTACCTGGGGAAAAGGAGCTTATGATGCTAATAAAGGGAACGGGGAATAGTATCTTACCACAAGGACCTCAGCATATGGGTTCAGCCTCGCAGCTATCCTAAGAGCTGACGCAGACAGAATTCAGGTCCCCTGTTCACATGTTATGAACAAGACATAGACATTTTTTCCAGCGTTGGCCCTAACCTAGGTTAAGCAATACGTTGGCAGCAATGTGAATCATTGTTAAGGTTACCTAGGGCTCCCATTCACTCAGCATCTGAAACCAGTCTGAAGTGAGTTTCAGCTCCTGAGTTGGTGTGAACCCTAAGAATTTCTGTTGGTTCTGTGACACAAACACCACCACCTAAGGTTACACCCAACTTCACGACTAGGACTGTGCATTGGAACCGGAGGTCTCTCCACCATCAGTGGGCACCACACTCAAACCTTCATGAGCTCCTAGACTTTTGCGCATCTTGGCACAGCCAAAGACCTACCAGAGAGGAGACCAAACAGAGTGTTGAGTGCTACAAAGTACTCCAATGTACCAGAAGTAGGTGCCAGGCTGGCAAGAAAAAACACTGGCGTTTGGTTTTGTAAATCATGTTTACGTTGCAAACGCAGGCAGAGGACTTTTGCTCCGTAATCGTATGCCAATTGAAGAACCTCACAGTTGGATAAAGCCAGTCAGCATAAGGGATGAAGCTACAATTCAGGCTGCCCAGCTGATCGACATACCTGTGGGCCAAGAATGGGGTCAACATTCATTAAGTTCACCAGACAGCAGATATTGGTCCCTGACTGCTTCATTCACAATCTGGAGATGAGAGCTGCACCGACATTTTTTATTACTGTTATTCCTCCCCGTTGGCAGTAACTCCAGCTGCCTAACCTGGACTTGCATTTTAAAGGTGCCTGCATTTTAATGTTTGCAACAACAATAAAAGTCACTGGTTTATGATACCAGGTGTTCAGAGAGCCCACAAATTCACCGATATAAAGCAAGAGTTTTTCCTCTGCACCACGATAAATCATAGCCCAGAGAGTTCTAAGAAACAGACTCTGAAGAGTTGGCCGACTATGGATTCAACTATCTTTTGGAAATACTGACAGCAAAGATAAGCTGCAGCTAACAGCTGCCAACAGTCAATTCACAGAGTTTGATTTCTTACCGATGTCTTGCTCGATGAATCTTTTGTCATCGCAGCTGGATATGTGTTGGCTGATCTCTGATCTGGGGACCTGGTGACGGGCATTAAAGGGGCACGTCACCAGCTGCTGCACAATATCAGGGTGGTTCTAGAGAAACAAGATGGCATATGCTACAGTTACCCAGTTTTACGATCATTGATCAGCAACCTGCACCCAAGTTTGGGTTCAGATTTATTTCTGGAGTTTAAAAGTTTTGCAATCCCCAAACGGTGAGCTGTACACATTACTTCAGTACAATCCTTATTATGGACATGGCAAAAAGCAATGTGTGAATGCTTAGGCCGGCTTTCTAGGCGGAAAGCAATGCGAGTCTCAACTGACATAGCAGAATTTGGTCCTACTGGCACAAAGTCTGAAGCCTGCAAAAGCACAAGAAAAGCATCAGCTGGGGTATATAATGCATCATCCCATGTTTGACTCCACAAAAGGATGCGACATCTGCCCTCATGTGCCTTGCCAAATGATGTTAAGTACCAAATGATGTTAAGTACCAAAGGGTTAAGAAAACATAGAGACCAAATAATATTGTTAGTCTATGTAAAAATTAGCTGATAATAAGAAATCTACAAAAATACATGTATTTATTTCACAATAAATTAAAAGCAGTTATTGGCCATTATAATAATCTCAATTGCCTTTGATGATCTACAATGACATACAAAAGTGACAGTTATTGACCAGACGAGACAGGTTCCAGCCCAACTGACATTCCTCAGTGGTCAAACTAATAACACTGCAACATAGCTCCTGACATAACATTCATTCACTGTAAACTGACCAGGATGAAGCTATTCTGATAATTATTAACTATAACCAAGGCAAAGAATATTGATCAAAACCCTTGTTCTTCAGAACTCAGAGCTATGGTCAGGTACACCTATTCCTATAGCGATGATTCAATCAACTGCGCACCTTTCTCACTTGGTCAGAAAAGTTCTGTACAGCCAGGAGCCAAATGATGCCTGTTAGACTCCAGCATTCTGCCACACACCAGTAGCCATGCACTTCAAAACCACCATCACCCCCAGCTACGAGTTTGGGTCTGATGCAGCAGAACTGAAAGCTCTTTTGCTAGTGGGCTGCACAGCATCACTCAACACTCTGCCTTGCTGTAGAACAATGGTCTCCACTATGGTGCCCACCAACACCATTCCTGGAGCCCTGGTGTTTTTCAGAAAGTGGGTGGGGTCAGGTGGGGTATTGGCCCTTAGAGATTTGACTGTCTGTGCAGATTTTTAAAAACACTGCTGTGGCAACAGCTGCCACCGCAACACAAGGAACCTCATGGTATGACTGAAGGTAAGCTGTGGTAGCCTTTTTGTGGCTGGCTCCGCCTCCTGCAGTAGCAATTATGTGGCTGGGCCCACCATAAGGTGTGAGAATTCCAAATAGGGTTGCCAAATGGGCCTGGGGGGCGGGGAATCCCCCGCTTTGGAGGCCCAATTTCCGCCTCGGCGGAATCGGCCCCCGGGGGGAACCCCGCCCTCTGGTGACGCAGCCATGTTGCTGACGTTGGGGGCGTGACTGAGCTTATCGGGGGGGAAAACCATATGGTTTCCCCCCCGACGAGCTTGGCCATGGCCCCAACGTCAGGAACGTCGCACGTCACTTCTGGTGACGTGCTGCCGGCGCTTGCTTGCTTCACGTGCGCTCCACCGGACCTACCGGACGCCGGCACGGCTCCCCCGCTCCGAGGGGTGAGTCGACTTGGCAACCCTAATTCCAAAGATGCCCACAGGCTCAAAAAGGTTGGGGATCCCTGCTGTAGAACAACTTCCCTGACCAACATTTGTCAATTTCCCTGACCACCATTCAAATATAATCACAAGTTAAAAAATGAATAGGTTGCGTTGCATTAATGCAAGGCTTAATGAAATGTTCCACTCTACAACTACACAAGTCTCAACTGCAAAAATAATTGTTAAAGTAAGAGATTGAATATCAGCTTCTTTCACCATTAACTGCAGCAACATCTGCAGTTTTCTCTTTTTATTTTGTAACTCTTTTAGTTTCTCATCAATTGTTTCCTCTTCCATTTCGGCTTCTTCTCTCAGTTTCTTTTTAGCATTTTCAAGATGTTTAATTTGTCCCTCAAGTTTCTTCTTTTCTTCTTTCTTCTGAATTTCTTCTTGTTGATTATGGTGTTTAGCCTTTGTGTAGCGTGCATGAGCATGCCTGACTGACTGCAACAGATTCCTATCAATTACAACAGATTCTAGTTTGTGTGGTGGGAAATATTTTGCCATTTTCACCACTCTGATCATATTTTCCAGTTTTTGCAGGGGCTGTCTCTTCACCCTCTCTGGTTTTACTATCTGAACTTGTACTTGGCTTTGAACTTAAACATACTGCAATGGAGTGTTGACTTGATTTAATTTTCAGGTTCTTCTGATGTAATGGTCCTTGTGCATGAGACTCCACAGCAATAATTCCCATATTACTTAGTTCAAAGGTTTTGTAGCACACTTTACAATAACCTTTGCATTTGTCTCCAGCAACTGGTGATAGCCATGGAACAAAGTCAGGATGAAGTTTGAAATCCAGCCACTGCATATTAAAAACTGTCAGAAGCCATCTTCAAAATGTGGTTTCAGATACAGCCGTACACAGAACCACCTGCCTGACACCAAGATGTCAGCAGATTTGTTTTATGGCAAGTAGGAACTTTCCAAAGCTGGAAAGTGTAATGAGCAGATCAGCAGCAAAAAACGAGGTAGAGTTTCTGCAATCTAGAGAAGCAGACAACCCTCATTTGCAACCTTTATGCATGGGAAAAGTCAGGAAACAGGGTGAAAGAGCTGGTACTCTGTAAACTCCAGCAGTAACAAGCAATCACATCTGCAAAATTTACTTTGCATGGTGCAGAGTAGAAAGTGCTACTTGTCTGTGAAGTCCAACAGCAGAAAAACCCATTTGCAATGCTGTGCTGGGTTTAGTAGGAGACAAAATGTCCATTCCATACACAAGCATGACCCAAAAACATGCTTATCTTTATATGTAAGTTAAATGCAATACGAGCAGGTAGGGATGAAAACAGTTAGCTGTTTGAAGTTTTTATATTGCTAAACGTTTAAACTAGCCTTGCTTTGCAAATGCTGCAGGCAGACCTTGGAAATCATGCAGGGACAGAGCTCAACAAACACATTAGGCTGGTTACTGGGGGTGGAGGTGAGAAAAAGGTGGAGCTGGGAAAGGGCATCATTAAGTTCTACTTGTATTCTGCTACTTCTCTATTCCAGTTGCCACAAGATCATGCTCTTGCAGCAGTAGGTAAAAAATCCACAGCTGTAATATATTTAAATCACAATTTCCCTGACTTTCCCGAAAGTGGAAACCCTGTTATGGTTGTGGTAAGGAGAATGTACAGCCTGTGCACACTGAGGGCTCTTAATTGTAATCCATGCTCTCCTGGTAGGGCTGTCAGGTCCCCCCAGCCACCAGCAGGGGATGAGGAGGGTAGGGTTGCAAGATCGAGACTGAGAAACTCCTGGAGATTTGGGGATGGAGCCTGGGGAGGACAGGGACCTCAGTGGGGTGCAATGCCATAGAGTCCACCCTCCAAAGGTCCTATTACAGATGAGCTGTAATTCCAGGGGATCCCCAGGTGGAGGCTGCCATTCCCAGCTCCTGGCCTGAGTCCCATGTAAAATGAAGGCAGGTTGTAAGCAGTGTTCCCTCTAAGCTGAGTTAGTGTGAGCGAGCTCACAGTTTTTTAGCCTCCAGCTCACACATTTTTTGTCTTAGCTCGGGAAGGATGGCTCCAGAGCAAACTAATTTATGCAGGAGCCAAATCGCTCACTCACAGCTTTAATGCCAGCAGCTCACAAAGTAGAATTTTTGCTCACAGGACTCCACAGCTTAGACGGAGCATTGGTTGTAAGGCAAAGCACCCCTGGTTCCCCCCCTCAAGGGTTAAATGTGAATAGTAACGGGCTGGTTCCGTCCTGTAGGTGCTACTAATTGATCTGTCGGCCTACACAGTCCTTATCATTTTCAAGGCCAGAGTTGGAAAGTGGTAATTAGCTTCTCATGAGAACCTGTGGTGCACAGGATGGGAGGGAGGGAGGTGATTTTCTAGAGGGTTCCAGCAAGACTACGCACTGATTGGATGTTATCATCACCTGATGCTGTTTGGACAGAAAACTATACTTCAGCTAAGAGTCTGGAAAAGGAGGCTAGCTTGGGTTCTCATGGACTGAAGGCCTGGACTATGACATGCTTATATTGTTAATAGATAGCGATGTAGAAAACACATCAGCTGTGGCCTTTGATTCTTGGATTTAAGGCTTGTGCCATCTAACGCACGTTCTGAAAGTGCATTAGATAGTTAAGCTAGTTTTCTTGTTTCTCTGCTATATGATTTCAGAAGTATTGTGAATAAACCTTTGTTTCGACAGAAATTAAATAAAACTTCACAATATTTTGATACAATAAACAAATGCTTTGGTTACTTGTGTGCAACAGCCCTGGGAACCCACAGGGTTTAGCTCTGGACTCTCTGACAGGGGTGATATCAAAGAACAAAGGGCGGCTATACTGTCATGTGATGCAGCACCACCCCAAAAGGAACAAATCATTGTTAACCGCAGCAAGGACAAGAGAAGACCTTTAGGGCACATTTATATTCAAAACAATGCTGAAACACCATTACGAATTAGATCTGGGCATGCTGCTTCCAATCTGCACATCAAATTACAGTTGTCAGCAATGAGAGAGATTGCTTTTAGTGTTAAATTTCCAGGACTGCTGAATACATGCTTAAGAACTGCATCACAAAGGTCTGGATTTTTGGCCAATACATGGAACTCTATTGTAGGTCAGCCAAGCCAGCTTGCTGTCCATACCACTGAGACATTCCTCGCCATTGTCTTTCAAGCAAAAAAAAAGCCTTGCCCTTTTTTAAAAAATGGAAATTGTAAGCCTTCACATGTTTTTAGTAACAGATCTTTCTAAACAGGAACTCTATTGTAGGTCAGCCAAGCCAGCTTGCTGTCTGTACCACTGAGACATTCCTCGCCATTCTCCTTCAAGCAAAAAAGGCCTTGCCCTTTTTAAAAAATGGAAATCGCAAGCCTTCGCATGTTTTTAGTAACAGATCTTTCTAAACATGTGGATGAGTTCCTGCATTTGCCCTAACCTGGATAGCCCAGGCAAGCCCAATCTTGTCAGATTTCAGAAGCTGAGCAGGGTCGACCCTGGCAAGTATTTGGATGGGAGACCTCCAGAGAGTACCAGGGCCGGGAGGCCTGAGGCAGGCTATCAAGTCACTTCTCTGAATATCCTCTGTGCCCCAGTAGGAGTTGTCAGAGGTCGCCATGACTTCCAGGCATGGGCATACACAAAATGCAGAAATACAGAAAAAAGGAGATGTTTCTGCATTCAATAATTGGGTTGACTACTAGGCCAAGTATTTCCTTACCACACTGGCTAGGCATCAGAGCAGATAAATGGTATATACATATATGTGCATGGGAGGGTGAGTGAATCTCTATACAGCCATACAATGCTACATAGTCCTCATTTTAAGGACAACAATTACATAGTAAAACCCATTTTGAACTAGCGTCCAAACAGTGAAGTTACCATATGAGGTAGCAGACAACAATACACATTATACACTCAATGGCGAAATGCAATACTTTCGCATACCTTACCTTGCGGCATTTGACAAGGTGGTAGGGGAACCTACATGCTCTTATTTGGTGATTCTTGTCATATGGGCACTGCATTAGTTTCTCTGGATCCAAAGCATCAACTATGAGAGAAAGAGAGAGAAAAATAAAGAATCAGGACATGTTTTTGAGAGATACCCATTAGAACTTATAGTATTCTTCCCACAATTAAAATGTGGAAACATACTAACATACTGGAGTTAATTGGATAAGTAAGAAAAGCTATCAGCTCTTAGAATTCCATAATCGTAAAGTTACTTTTCAAGTTTAGGTGGCTAATTAAATTCACCCACAAGATTTAGGCGATTAAGAGACGACACAAAGAAAATGTAGTCAGTAGTGCAAGACAGTGCTATGGATCTTAATGAGGACATTTATGAAATAAACAGAAAGCTGCAGAGAAACTTAATCTCTGAAGCTGCTCAATTAGACAGTCCAATTAAAAGTATTATTGAAGGAAATTGAACAGGTATGGCTCCATTGTCCCCACTGGTCCCATAAGGCAAGTGCCCTTGGTTTGAGGGCCTTTTCTTTAAATGGAGTTATGGAGGTCAACTGCTACAGAGCATGATCATCTCACAAAATCTACTGTACTTTCATTTCAGAAAAATGTTTCAATTTCTAGCTTTCATGGTGATTTAAGATCCACTGAAGAGCATGGTAATAGTTGCGTATGTGTCAAAGCAAGGTGGAATATGGGTGAGCTTTTAAAAAGCTCTGGAGTTGGTAATTTATGTAGCGTCAGTCCTACATCTCATTTCTGATCATTTATGTAATTATTTCGTGGCTCTCACCAATATGCTGTACAAACTAGCCCTTCCTCCACCAATGACTCGCGTACACAAATACACACACATCACAAGGTCATCCTAAAGCATACTAAATAAGCTTATGCTTAGCTGAAATAGGGACCGTTTTAATTGCAAAATGTTTCTCCCTCCAACCCTTATATCAGACATAATGGAATCATACGTGTGTTACAAACTTTTGGTCCTGTGGTCCTCATTAAGAACCGTGCACTTCTGTACACATTAAATTCATGTTGTTTCCCCCTAAAGCCTCTTTGTGAATTATGATACAGCCTTAACTCCATTCATTCTCTAGGGAGTTTCACAGCTGAACAAGGTCTGAACCAAAGTTTCCCATTCAAATTCTGTTGAACTGCTATGAACACATCAGATTCGAGTCCCGAGGTTCTAAGGAAACAGCAATTTGTATGGCTACAGTGCTACACATACAATCCCAATCCCTAATCCAGTTATGGTCCCTTGCTGTGGGGTTGATTCATCATGCACCATGTTTGAAGGGCTTGTTTATATCCCACCTTCTTCTGGGGAGCTTATGCAAGAAAGCATAGAGTTTCCAAAGAGGTTCCTCATTCGTACCCAGTTGAAATACAACTTTTTAGTAAAGTTACTGTAATCCCCCCTCCCTTTTTTTCCTGTCTTGCATAACTGAGCTGCTGGGTGTTTTTGGCTTTTTTTTGGAGTTGTGGGAAGAGAGAGGCAGGGGAGCACTGCAACCCCCATCTCCAATCAGCCGGAAATCTCATTCAGGAGCAGTGTTCCCTCTAAGCTGAGTTAGTGTGAGCTAGCTCACAGTTTTTTAGCCTCTGGCTCACACGTTTTGGTCTTAGGAAGGATGGCTCCAGAGCAAACTAACTTATGCAGTGGCCAAATCGATTGCTCACAACTTTAATGCCAGTAGCTCACAGAATAGAATCTTTGTTCTCAAGACTCCACAGCTTATGTGGAGCATTGATTCTGGGTATAAACCTACATGTGCTTGTGTCTGAGGAAGTGTACATGCAAATGAAAAATTATACCCAGAAAAAAAACTTTGTTGGTCTTAAAGGTGCCACTGAACACAAAGATTTATTTTAGCAGAAACTTTCATGGACTAGAAGCCGCTCTCTTTCAGATGCCCTCTGCTTTACCAGGCAAATAAAAAAACCAGTAACAGGAACTTACTGTAGTTGTCAGCCATAGCCATTTCACAGAAGTTGATATCGTGAAGACCACAGCACCCCTGCCTCTGGGCCTTGTGTACCTTGAACGAATGCCTACCCTAAAGACCAAAAATCAGAATGAAAATTATCGCTGTTCACAAGTCGGCTAGATCACAGAGGCATCGTATAGCTATAAAGCAATCCTGCATTGGGGGGGCGGGCAGCGGAAATATCATTAATGCCTTTGAATTTTCCCTTGGTTGCAGTCAGTCGGTCCACAAGAGAGGCACTGAAACATTTGGCTACTGCTACTTTTTGGAAAAATTAAAAGGGGCTCAGAGAAGCATACAAGTTGGAACAGAAAAAAAAACAACCTGTGATACTCATGGTGCATGCCCACTTCAAGCTTTTGGTTTCTCTTTCCCAAATAGCAGAGGTTGTTCCTCATCGTCCCCAATGTTTTCCCCCCTAAAACCACTATTTATTTATTGGCAAATGGCAATAGCAATGGAGAATAATATCAACAACATAGCGGTAATAACGCAGTATAAAGAACATGAATAAAATGGTTAATTAGCTATGAAGGGAGGACCAACAACACTAAGCATAACCAGTGGTGTTCCAAACTACACATACTTGGATTGGTGAGCATTATCATATATAGAATTTGGGAGCTCAATTTAAAGCATTCTGGGTGTGACTACTTAATAAACCAGGATGCAGCTGTATCTCAATGGCTTTCTGTAGATTAGTGGCTTAGATTTCCCAGTGAAATACAAAATTGTAGCCAATTTGTGAAGTTAGACATGTAAAATGGATTCACAGTCCACAGTTGTTGATCCATAGTTTCTGGACATAGCCCCATACCTCCAAGGTTTGATGCTCAAAAATACTTTTGGACAGTAAAAGCCACAGAGACAGGCTGCCTTCTCTCCATGCATTTTAAAAACATCTTGATTTGAATCTGTTTCTAAAAACTCCACTAAAATATTCTTATTAAAATACTGCTAAGAGGACACCTAGGGAGATAACTATTATATTCATTTATTTTCCAAAGGAACACACGGAAGCCTTTTGACTCTAGAAAAACAGCATAAGGAAATATTCTAGGTCCTAACCTTCTATTCAGTTCCAAAGTTACTCTCTAAAATAACACTTAATACACTCACAACATACAGGAAAGCGGGACAGAAGAAACTAGACAATAAAGAGTTGCTAATGCTTTATTCCTAAAGAACTCATCCACCAATATCTCACTAACACAGATTATACACCATTTTCCTGAAAGACAAAAATGTCAATCCCTGAGGTCTAGGTAGGATGAACAGATCAACCCCTCTCCCATTATTCTTTGAAGCGGGAGAAAGCAAGACTCTTTTTTTGCCACTGTTTCCAAATATAATGAAGTGCCCCCATCATCACCTCTAAACTAGCATCTCGCTGATTAAAGCTCACAGCATAAAGCTAGTCTTGAAACAAAAAATATTTTGCTGCAGTCAATTAACTGCTTGCCCAATCTCCTCAGATCTTGTAAGCTAAGCAGGGTCGGCCCTGGCTAGTATTTGGATCGGAGATCACCAGGGAGGTCCAGGGATGCCACACAGAGGGAGCCAATGGCAAACTACCTCTGAGTCTCTTGCCTTGAAAACCCTACTGGGTTGCCATGTTGCCTGCATCTTGACGGCAGTTGACTACTCCTGCAGAATTAAAAATGGTAATGCCGTAAACCTAGAACACCCATTTGAAACTGAAATCTGAAAGGCAGTTTATAGCAGGCTCCCAAGCCATAGATAGTAGCTCTCCTGCCTACATGGTCCAGAACCATCTCTCCCAACATACTCCTAATGAACGGCAATAATAATCAGACCAAGGCCTGATCATACAGGCAGATTACATCCTATCTGAAGGCTCTAGAGCTTTCTCAGTAGTAAAAAGCCTTCCCAGGCAGGCCAGGAAAGCCCTCACATTGGCCCAATCTGCATGTAGCATTTGCTCCGCTGTTTTACCAAACCCACACCGGAACAGAAAAAAGACACAGCTCAAAACCACATTCAAATACCCTGGGACAAGGAGTACTGACTGCAAAGTCACCCCGAATAGCCACAAAACAACCACAAATCTATGCAGATGGCTACCATAAAACCAAGACATCAAACAAAGTGAAAAGTGGGCATGCAGTCTGGACACTGCCATAAAATCCAACAATCAAAGTGAAAGTGGCATGCAATGTAGAGGGGAATCCAATCTGGGTTTGGTAAAACAGCATAGCAATTGCTAGATGCAGACTGAGCCACTTATAAGCTTTTCAATACTAGTGTAAGGCTGTATGGTTTCAACCCGATCTGTCAGTTGATAAAGTGTTTTCCAGTTGCTTCTTATCAATGTTAAACACAGGCTTTCACTATTTCTATCCTGCAGTATTTGAAAAGTTATTATAACCTGCCCTAGCTCTTTTTTTCTTCTTCCAGGAAAAAAAGTGAGCTAAAAATGCCTCACACCTGGCCTGTACTGCACCAGAATTAAAACTGAAGTCCACAGAGCCTTGCATGCAAGAGGAGAAAGAGACAATTCCAATCTACAGGAAAACTCTCCACACCTGCAACTGAACAGTGGCAGAGTACAGAGGTGGTGGAAAGGACTGTAACACTTCAGACAGCAGGTGGTGATGGGATTATCTTTTCCAAAGTTTGCCCAGACTGATAACTCCCCATAAGGGGAAAACGAGCACAATGTGTAAAAAGGCCAGTGGACAAACTTTCTCCCTGAAGTGCCAGTTCTTTATCTGCAAGGAGGGTATATATGGAGGGGCCCCTCCCCCATAGCCATTCCCATTCTACCACCTCAATTCTGCTGCTTGTGTATACCAAGTATAAACTTTCCCCCATACTCCTAGAGTCGCCAACTCTAGGTCCTTAAATTCATGGAGATTTTGGAGGTGGAGTCTAGGGATGCCAGGACTTCCACAGAGACCTCAGTGGGGTACAGTGCCACACAGACCACCCACCAAAGCAGCTATTTTCTTCAGGAAACAGATTTCTGCTGTCTGGAGAGGTCTTGTCCTTCAAGGAGAGTTCTGCCCCCCCCCCCCAGTGGCTCCCCTTACCCTAAAGGTTGCCAGCCTCCAGGTGGGACCCAAAGATCTCCTGAGTTGATAACTAATCTCTACACCAGTGTTCCCTCTAGTGTGACCTAGCTCACAGTTTTTTAGCCTCCAGCTCACACATTTTTTGTCTTAGCTCAGGAAGGAGGGCTCCCGAGCAAACTAACTGATGCAGCAGCCAAATCGCCCGCTCACATCTTTAATGCCAGGAGTTCGCCAAGTAGAATTTTTGCTCACAAGACTCCACAGCTTAGAGGGAGCATTGCTCTACACCAGAGATCAGTTCCTCAGGCGGAAAAAAACCCAGTTGGCTTCAGAAGTTGGGACTCTATGGCATTATACCCCGCTGAGATCCCCTCCCTTCCCCAACCCTCCCCTCCCCAGGCCCCCCACCCCTCTAAGTCTCCAGGAATCCCCCAACCGACCCTATGTCAAGCAGCTGAGAGAGATACATATTACTCTCCCCTTCGCTCTGTCCTCACAAATCACCCTGAAAGAGAAGTCGTGCGTGCACAGCCGGCCCAGAGTCCACCAAGGAAACCAAGCGCACTCCCCAGGGAACAACTCCACACGATCCAGGAGAAAAGTTTCACAAAGAGAAAAATGCTGAAAGGGAGGACGAAACACTAACCGAGAAGACGATGAGCAAAGTTATTGCTAAATAGGGGAAAGGTT
>NW_015172583.1:520267-536233 GCF_001447785.1 Gekko japonicus
CCCCGGTTATGTTACCTGGGAAACGGCCCTACGACTACTTCGGAGAGCGGGTCGAAATCTCCGTTTCGCCGCCTCCCGCCGTTCTTTTAAGTTTCAATCTTAAAACGAGGCTCTGTTCCCAGCAGGTATCATTTGCAATGCAAACTCTTCCTTTCCTTACGCGATCTTGCCCCCCTCGCTAGCCCAGCCTTCAAGAAGGCAGCGACTCCTCCCTTCGTGGGGGGTGGGGGAGGCCTGGCCTCGGGGATGCGAACAGAAGGAGGAGAGCTTGGACGGTTAGAATGGCTGGCCTCGTGTCTGCTCAGCAAAGTGTAGCGACCATGTGGCTGAGGGAAGCAAAGCATTCTGGGAGCGTGATCAAAGGGTGAGGGATTCTGGGAGTGCGGCCACAGGTGAGCCAGGCATTTTGGGAGTGTGGTCAAGGTATGAGGGACTCTAGGAGACTGGCCGCAGGAGAGCCAAGCATTCTGGGAGCGTGGTCAAGGTAGGAGGAACTCTAGGAGAGTGGCCACAGGAGAGCCAGGCATTCTGGGAGCATGGTCAAGATGTGAGGGATTCTGGGAGTGCGGCCACAGAAGAGTGTACTCATGGCAGCATGTTGGAATCACATTTGATAAACTGCCATACTTTGCACGCTTATTTGGAAGTAAGCCACACTGAATGCACAAGAATGTCCTCCTGAGTAAACATTCTTAAAACCAGGATGTAAGTCAACAGGAACTCAGAAAATAACAAAAAAATGAAACTGTTGAACACTTGGGACAGTTCTTTTGCACTTGCCTCTGTGGTCATCTGCCAGGAGTCAGTTACAAAGGCAGACTTTAAATGAAGTAAGTAAATAATTAATGGCAAAGCAGCTATTGTAGTCCTCTAACCAGCCTTTTCTTTAAAGTCAATTTGCGGTGGATGAAGTCAACCAACTACTGTCCTGTTAACTTATTCCATATTCCATGCCCATTCTCTGAACGTTTTGGATAGAATATCCTTTCCTCCTGTTTCTTCCAGATGGATCAAAATGCCTGATCCATTTTCAGATTGTAAAGCTACAATAATCAAAGTAAAATTGGTTGCACTGTTATGTGGTGACCCGTAAATGTCATTAACTCATGTCTCAAGCAGATAGAATTTTCAATCAAAGAAATGATAGAACCATCCAAGAAAAGAGCCTGAAGTCTGTCTTCATTCATTACCTTCATTTTGTGGTGGGAAGGGGGCTGGGTTTGCAGCTGTGTGAGCAATCTGTGCCATTTGGTCCTTTTGAAAACAATCAGTGGAAGGTGAAACCACCGGAAAACACAAATGGCACAATTCTTCAGGTTGTTCAAATCAGTGGTTTATTTCCTATGTGTCTTTAAACTAACCTCTATTCAACAGGCATAGCTAAAAGGGTGCTTTGTGCATATCTTACATTCAGCATTCTAGCTGGAATGTCTACCACTCACCACAATTCTAATGATAGCACTTTCAACATGACAAGCAGTTCTTGAAACTTTTGCCATAATTTCTTCTCAATGCTGTAATGTTGTTGTTGTTCAGTCGTATAGTCGAGTCCGACTCTTCGCGACCCCATGGACCAGGTCACGCCAGGCCCTCCTGTCTTCTGCTGTCCTCTGAAGTTCACTCAATTTCATGTTCGTTACATCTATGACACTGTCTAACCATCTCATCCTTTGCCGTCCCCGTCTTCTTTGACCTTTGAATTATTTTTACCTTCTCTGTAACTGTTAAGCAGCACAAGGAACCTTGCTGGAGAAAACCTTAAATCAAGGTTAGATAGAAAAATAAAGCACTCTTCTGCCTTAGATAGCTAGGTGGCAATTTTAAAAAAATATATAATTTGTATATTCTGATTTTGTTTAAATGATTTCCATGGCCCATAAATTAGTTCATCTGTATCAGCATGAATGACAAAAGCATTATGTCATGTTCTGTCAAAATTATTATTATTATTATTATTAATAATAATCCTGCACTCCCCACCAGAGTGGGCTTTAGAGTCCAGTGGGACCCTTAAGACATAATAATAATAATTTGATTTCTATCCTGCCCTCCCCGCCAGAGTGGACTTTAGAGTCCAGTGGTACCCTTAAAACCAATTTTGAGTCCCGTGGCACCCTTAAGACCAACAAAGGTTTATTCAATGTATGAGCTTTCGTGTGCCTGCACACTTTTTCAAATGCATTGGAATGGAAGATAGGGTTGAAACTGATAGACAGATGCTGAACAGCAAATTAACATGTAACATGATGCAGATGCTTTAAGATATGCAAAGTCAAAACTAAATAACAAGCTAAGGTTATAAGGTCAGCAGTTGTTTACATTTACTTAAGGGGGAAAGGACAGCAAAGTAATAAATATGTCAAAAAAGGGGATATTTGGGAAAAGGCATATTTTCTAATTGTGGGAAATAAACTGAGAATCACCATTCATCTCCTCTCAGGCATGGAGGTAACTTCGCAGCATTTTTTTCCTAATTTTTGAGATTGGTTCAGTGGTACATTGGCAAAACATTCCAATATTTCTTGCATTAACATTCAGTATTCTAATATACTAATCACCAAACTGAGAAACCTGTAGGAGAACAACATTCAAGGACATTCAACAAATGACCTCAGTAGCTGTGTTATTACAAAGGAACTTCAGGAACAGAATGGAAAGGGAGATTGCTGAACTACAAGTTATTACAACACTTGGAACAAAAAGCACCCCAGAACTCATTACATATCTCATTACACATACTAACTCACTCAGTCCTCACATATGTATTCTCAACATGAAGGGACTATACAGCCTCTGTATTTCAGTGTATTTCTTTTTCAGATATCAGAATACTGAATGTAATGCAAGAAATATTGGAATGTTTTGCTGATATACCATTGCACCAATCTCAAAAAAGAAAGATAAAAGTGTTGTGAAGTTACCTCCACGCCTGAGAGGAGACGAATGATGATTCTCAGTTTACTTCCCACAATTAGAAAAGATGCTTTTTCACATTTATCCTCTATTTTGACATATTTATTACTTTGCTGTCCTTTCCCCCTTAATTAAATCAAAACAACTGTTGACCTTATAACCTTAGCTTGTTATTTAGTTTTGACTTTGCATATCTTAAAGCATCTGCATCATGTTACATGTTAATTTGCTGTTCAGCATCTGTCTATAAGTTTCAACTCTGTCTTCCATTCTAATGTATTTGAAAAAGTGTGCATGCACAGAAAAGCTCATATGTTGAATAGACCTTTGTTGGTCTTAAGGGTGTTAAAAAGGTAAAGGTAAAGGTTCCCTTGCTCGAAAGCCAGTCGAATCCGACTCTAGGGTTGCGGTGCTCATCTCTGTTTCAAAGCCGAAGAGCCAGCGCTGTCCAAAGACGTTTCCGTGGTCATGTGGTTCTGTGCCAGGAAGGATTGTCGGCGGCAGCAAGTGAAGCGGCGGCGATTGGCGGCGGCAGCGAGAGAAAGCGGCGGCGGCGGAAAGAACATGGCGGCATCGGCTATCCGAGGAGGCGACGATCAAAGCAGATGGAGGCGGAGCCAGGCGACACAGCTGCGAGACGACGCGGCGCAGCTAGGAGCCCGACGGGACATGCAGCCGCAAAAAGCCGCAGTCCGAAGCAGTGCGCGCCGAAGGAGGGAACATCGAGCAGCCTGCCTGTTAAATCGTCAGTCTCCCGGAGCCCAGTGTCCACGCCTGTAGCCGCCAGCAGAAAGAAGAAGGAAGACCGTCGCTGGGTGCTGTTAGGTAATCCCCCCCCCTGCAAAAATTGTGGCCCCAGTTAGGGAAACAACTACTGAAGTAGTTCAATGTAAACCGGCGTGAGACCCATTGGGGGTCATGGGCGGTATAGAAATCAAATGTAAAAATTTTTTTTTTTTAAAAAAAATTACTAAATACCAAGGCGCACGGAACGCTGCCTGTTACCTTAAACACACTTAAGGGTGTTACTGGACACTACATTTGTTCAACAGAACATGACATAATGCTTTTTGTCGTTCATGCTGATAGAGATGAACTAATTTATGGGCACTTCCATGGAAATCATTTAAACAAGATCAGACTATACTAATTATATATTATGCCCGAGAGGCGGGCATTGCTGCTTGGCTTGTTCTGATTGTGTCTGGCCAAGCTCAAATCCCCCCCTCCCATTTTGTTTCCTGGTACACCACCTTCTCATGGTCTCTGTGTGTATGTGTGTTAAGTGCCATCGAGTCAAAACCAACTTATGGCGAACCCAGGAAGGGGCTTTCGAGGCAAGGGAGAAGCAGAGGTGGTTTGCTATTGTTTTCCTCTGCAGAGTCTGAACTGCTGTTGAAAGAACAGGTCTCAGATAACTTTGACTGACCCAAGGTCACCCAGTAGCTGCATGTGGAAGAGTGGGGAATCAAACCTGGTTCTCCAGATTAGAGACCGCTGCTCTTAACCACTACACCAAACTGGACTGTACTACTTCAGACTGCAAGCGGTGGATTCCAGTTTTCAGTGCTCCTTCATCTTAAATGAAGTCTGAAAGAATGCACTGAACATAGGACTTCCATAGGGATGGCTGTCATGGAGTATGTGGGACCAGTCACAAAATGGCTGCTATAGGGCTGGGTCCAGTCACAAAAATGTGAGGTTCCACAAAATGTTAGGTGGTTTCAGTTATTTCTGAATGGGTGCTCTCTGTATATTCAAAGGCGATGGGCTCTTCTTGAAGCATCTCCTGAGTAGAAGAAAAACAGAATTAGCTCTTTGATGGGGAGCAAGTAGGCACTTAAAGACGGCATCAGTTGGCTGCCATGGTGCCTGTAGACACCACATTGATGATCACTGGCCTACTGGGTTATAAGGATGAAAATAGATGTAATAATTAGAAAACAAAAGGCACAAGCTTTTAAGTGATGGCTCTGGAGATTAAAGTCTCGCTGATCCTTTCCTGGTCATTATTCCCTCTGTTGGACTTTATAATTGGATTTTTTTTTTGGTGTGCCCTAAAAAAACTTTTGCAGTGAATTTGTGCCGTTATATCAATTTTTAATGCCTTTTAGCAGTTAAGCCTAGCTAATACACAGTCAAGCCCTCTTGCCTGATCCCTCCCCTGCCATTTCCCCCTCCAGAATACTTCATCAAATGCATGCGAGATCAGGGGAGATGAGAAGGAATTATGCAAAGCCTGCATTCATCAAGGGGGGAAAATGTCAACAATCTGGGCTCACAGTTCCAGGGGAAAAAAGAAATCTGTTTGTATGGGAAACATGCAAAGATTTATATGGAGATACTGAGTGATTAAAATCAATATTATTACATTTTTCCAGTCTGATGCCTGGTATATAAATGCAGAATGAGGTGGTACAGTCCTGTGGTGGTGGACTATACCACTTCAGTCTGTAAATGTGGGGTGCCGCTGCCATCTTTGAGTGTTTAATAAGCTGATAGTGCTGAGGAAAAAAAATAGTGCATCAAAACACAGATTTGTAGGCCAGCCTCTACTCCTTCCTATGCTGGTTTTCTGCTTGCAGCAGCTGAACACATCCTCTTCAGCAATACCATCTGTTCTACTGTCTCAGAACTCAAGCATTTTATTCTGCCATACCTGTAGAAAAGGATCTTTTCCACTCAGGATTGTTTACTCCGGAGTCGATGCTGTTTGGAAGTGGGTTTTGATCACACTTCCCCCCAGCACGGTGGCATACTCATGCTCCTCCCACTGTGTCCCAGACTTTATCTGATTGTTTCCAAATCTGCTTTGCTGCAAAGTTTTGGGAGAGACTGCGGCAAAGTGGCTGGCGGCCATGTGGGTGGAAAAATTCAGATCTTCCCAGCCCCTGTAGCATCCATTCCTCCTCCTCCCACCCATTTTTTTTAAATTTGCAATTGAGCATCATAATGTTATAACAGTCTGTGTATCAGGTTCTCTCTATTCCCAGCTTTCATTTTTTTTAAAAAAGTTTGTAGCCCCTTTCATTGAGGAGATACAAGGAGAAATGTTTATCCTCTGTAACAAAGGGGTCTAGAGACTTACTTGTAAAAAATGAAAGCTGGTCATTCAAAGAATGTGAAACATAGATCTATTCAATCACTGATTTTTAAAACTCTGAATAAGCCCTAGCAGTGCATGCGGGGAGAGGGGGAAGATGGCTGGTGCTGGAGGACTGGGGTATGGAAATGGTAGGAAAACCTGCCACATGGTAGTAGTGTGGCTGCTGTACTGTATTGGCAGCCACGGCAGCCACAGGGAAACTACAGAAGCCTGTTCCCATGGTCTTAAGACTGATGGATGCCTTTAAAAAGTGGGGAGGGTTGGATCCTGACTTACCCAGATCCGAAAGACCCAGAGCAGGTGCAGTCATCAAGGAACTCTTATTTCAAAGTCCTATTCCTCTGGGGTCTATACCAATAAGACACACACCCAGGGCTATTTCTGGGCAGGAATGGCTGGCTCCCAAGTTGGCCACACCCAGCAGGAACTCATTAGCATAATAGGCCACACCCAACATCAGAAACTCATTAGGATTGGCTACATTAGGGGTGTGTGGCCTAACATGCAAAGGAGTTCCTGCTACAAAAAAGCCCTGGGTTTTGACAACAAACAAGGTAAACAGAATAAGAAGCAAAAGGTGGGTGTGGCTGGATGAGCACACTTCTGGCAACATGGGAGTGCGGCCTAATGTGCCAATGAGCTGTGCTGTCAGGGGTGTGGCCTAATATGCTAATGAGTTCCGGGTGTTGGGTATGGCCTATTATGCTAACGAGTTCCTGCTGGGCTTTTTCTACAAAGAGAGCCCTGCACACACCCTTTATCATGCCTTCTTCCAAGTAGCTCATGGCAGTTTATGTAGAAGAAGAAGAGATTGGATTTATACCCTGCCCTTCACTACCCAATGGTGTCTCAGAGTGGCTGACAAACCCCTTTCCCTTCCCCACAACAGACACCCTGTGAGGTAGGTGGGGCTGAGAGAGCTCTTGACAGAAACTGCTCTTTTTCAAGAACAGCTCTTGTCAGAACTACGGCTTGCCCAAGGTCATCCAGCCAGGTGCAAGTGGAGGAGTGGGGAATCAACCCCAGTTCTCCCAGATTAGAGTCTGTGCACTTAACCATTACACCAAACTGGCTCCCACTGAAGCGATACCTATTTATCTACTTGCAATGTAGTTTCCTGTCCTTCATTTTATCCTCCAGATAACCTATAAGCCTGTGAGATGTGTGTAAGTAAAGTGCAGTCAAGACAGAGCTGACTGATGGCGACCCCGCATAGGGTTTTCAAGGCAAGAGATGTGAGAGGTGGCTTGCCATTGCCCACCTCTGTGTAGCGACCCTGGATTTCCTCGGTGGTCTCCCATTCAACCACTAATCAGGGATGATCCTGCTTAGCTTCCAAGATCTGACAAGATTGATACCTATTTATCTACTTGCAATGTAGTTTCCTGTCCTTCATTTTATCCTCCAGATAGCCTATACGCCTGTGAGATGTAAGTAAAGTGCAGTCAAGACAGAGCTGACTTATGGCGACCCCGCATAGGGTTTTCAAGGCAAGAGATGTGAGAGGTGGTTTACAATTGCCCACCTCTGTGTAGCGACCCTAGATTTCCTCGGTGGTCTCCCATTCAACCACTAATCAGGGATGATCCTGCTTAGCTTCCAAGATCTGACAAGATTGGGTTGGCCTAGCCCATCCAGGTCAGGGCTAGATGTGATATTAAAAAGGTAAAGGCAAAGGTTTCCCTTGCTCGAAAGCCAGTCGAATCCGACTCTGGGGGGCAGTGCTCACCTCCGTTTCCAAGCCAAAGAGCCAGCGCTGTCCGAAGGCTTCTCCATGGTCATGTGGCCGGCATGACTAAACGCCGAGGCGCACGGAACGCTGTTACCTTCCCACCAAAGCGGTACCTGTTTATCTACTTGCAATTTCTTGCTTTCAAACTGCAGCTAGGTTGGTGGGAGCTGGGACCAGAGACGGGAGCTCACTCCATCATGTAGCACTAGGGTCTAGTTTAGTTTAGCTTTATTATTATGGTCTTAAGACAAGCATACAATACAAATAGCACTAGGGTCTTGAACGGCTGAGCTACAGACCTTCCGGTCTGCAGCTCAGTGTCTTAACCTCTGAGCCACTGCAGCCCTGAGATAGGTCAGGCTAAAACAGTGGGCCAGCAGGGCCAGATTTTGGGGGGGAAGTTACGAGGCTTGGCTCAGCAGGGGGCCAGCCCCGTAGCTAGGGATTTTGGGGGGAGGGGGCCTTGAGGGGGCCCACCAGCTAATTAAATCAAAGGCTCCAGGGCAAGGGGGGGTTATGCCCAGTGGCTGCAGCTTCCCTCCCTCCCCCGCAAAGCTTCTCTCCTTCCCTGTCCGGCTCCCTTCCTCCCTGAGAAGCTCCACTGCCCCTTCCCATGGTGTGGCGCCGGGGCAGCCTGACTTCCACCCTTGGCTCCCTCCTGGGGCTGGGAGAGGTGAGGCGCAGGGTGGCCGGGCTGGCCATGGAGGTGCCATGTGCGGGCTCAGCCCGCTAAAGCACAGCTGGGTCAGAGGAGGGGCCTTGCCCAGGCTTTACCATTCATGCTTGCCGTCTGGGTGGCTCTCTCAGCCTCGCCGCCGCTGCTATTTGTGCCGCTGCCTCTGAAATCACTGCTCTCGTCCTCCTCGTGGACAGGCTGACAGGCAATCAAGGGGAGGGGGCCAGGGGGGAGGGGGAGCAGAGGCTCGGGGAGCGGGGCCCATAAAAACCGCTAGGCCCCCGGGCTCCGTGGTAGGTATGGGCCTGCAGGGGCCCCTCAAATGCAGGTTGTTGTGTATACTTCCTCCCTCCAGCTGTATGCATGTGTCACTTCCATGTCTGTATGCTGCCTAAGGAGCTGGGACACGCATGTCTCGAGCGGGGAGGTAAATGCAGTTTGCAGGGCTGCAGACCACGGCCCAAAACAAAACAGAAATCTGACTGGGCTGCTCTGGGCAGCAGAGATAATGTGTACATTCTGGTCTGGAGCCAAGAAAGGAGCAGAGCAGAGCCCAGCAAGTGCGGCCGGGAGTGGAGGATGAGGCGAACCAGACTTCATTCTGCCCGCAACGGCTGAGATTTCTCGTTTTATAATCCCTCTGCACACATTTATTTTGGAATTAGTCCTATTTGAAAACAGTGGGGCTTAACGTCTGAGCAAATATGCCTCGGGTCTGGTTATACCACCAGGTGTTTATTTTGGAGGTGGTGAGGTCGTTCCCATTTGATGTAAGTGA
Organism: Gekko japonicus; assembly: GCF_001447785.1. Taxonomy (NCBI): domain Eukaryota; kingdom Metazoa; phylum Chordata; class Lepidosauria; order Squamata; family Gekkonidae; genus Gekko; species Gekko japonicus. The sequence goes on from NW_015172583.1 coordinate 529,473, forward strand.
AGTATTACGTTTACCAGCTTGAGTGAGGAGCGTTTAAGACTGGTAAGCCCAGAGCCTGACAGTGCAAACCTATGGAAAGTTAGTCCAGTCTGAGCCCACTGACTTCAGTGGGCTTAGACGGGAGTAACTTTTGTATAGCATTGCACTGTGTATTACTTAACTACCCCTCTGGGCCCAAGGTCCTCAAGTATCATGAGCCTGATGTTCCAGGAGCTGTTGTCAGGTTCCCAGTCAAATCACTCTCTATACGCACTTTCTTCAGTGAATGTTTTGTTTAGAGATATGAGATGCTGTGGGTCTAAACTCTTTGTTAGGACTGAGGTGCAAAGGCGGGAAAGCAGGATATAGGTACAACCCCAAGATTCCATTCGCACCCACGCCAGCATTACTGCAGTGACTATGAAAGATATACGGTCATTATCTAGCCAAGCACAGACTTTACTTCAAGGACATTTCTCCTGTGAAAGATGTCCTGAGGCCTCTTAGGAAAGTTACGGAAGCTAGTCTCCCTAAATTACTACAGACATTCACTCCCTCCCCCTAGGCCTGCGAGGGCAGCGATAAGGGTACAGAGAGTAGGCAGAACATATCAGGTTGTACAGAGAGCAAACAAAATATATCAGGTTGAAATGCAACAGGTACAGCTAGTCAGATGCCCGAGTCTGACAGCTGTGTGTCAACTGGAAGGCCTGCAATGGCTCTCCATAAGCACAGAGCCCCTGGAAGTGTTCATCTGTGCACGAGACTGGGGTGCTGAAGTGATTAATTATGGTGAATCTTTAACCCCACAAGGGCAGTTAGGCAGAGAGTGAGAGCTACTGGCCCAAGGTCACGTTTGGCTCCAGTGAAGAAGCCATCAGCAGCCTCTGCGGAAGCTGTAAAAGATCTGTGTTCATCGCAAACGATTGTGCCTAATAGCCCAAACGTGGATCACAGTCAGCTAGTCGTGTCCAGAGTTTTCCACCTTGTGAACTAGCGCTTCTTCCTTCATGCCCATGCAACGGGCAAAGCCAAGACCAAGTGTTGGGTGTTACAAGTCAAAACACTTCAGTATTTACAGGGTTAATGATGTTTGTTAAGTCACATGTTTGTAACCAATCTGTTTAGACAATAGAATGCCTGGAAACTTTGGAGCTAATTTGCTAGTCTGATTGGAAACCAAGGTGTCAAGTATTTAGCATATTGGTTTCTCCTCCCGTTCCTTGTTCTGACTAGAGAAGGAGACGCCATTCGTCTCTTCCCGTTTTACCTTTTAGCTGTAAGGATGTAGGCATATTAGCTCTTTGTTATTTTATATCCTGTGTACCTTTTCCCCATGTTAGGTTGATAGTAAACTTTTATATTTTAATATACACCATGGACTCAGTCTCTTAATACTCTGTTGACTTACTCAAAAAGAATCCCAACACCAAGGCTGGTTCTGCATCTGGCATTCGCTCTACATTTTCTCAACACTGAGGAAAAGGTGCCGCTCAAAACCACATTCAGATACCCCGGGCCAACGCCTACTGACTGCAAAGTCACCCCTGAATGGCCATCAATCTATGCAGAAGGTACCATAAAACCTGATGCTCCAAGAAAGTGAAAGCGGCATGCAGTGTGGAGGTTCCCATAAAATCCGATGCTCAGAGGACGTGAAAGCAGCATGCAATGCAGAGGGGAATTTCCGTCCCAACGTGGGTTTGCTAAAACAACAGAGGGAAAAGCCAATGTAGAATCACCCTAAAGTGCATTTTGAAAACAATTAGCAGCAAGGCTGCAGTTGGCCATTTGCCTGAAGCATATCAGCAGTGACCCCTGGGCTAGTTTAGCTGGAAGGGGTGCATTAAGAGATGTGTTGGGTTAAAGGTGTTGGTTGTTCAGCCAATGTCTGTGGCAAAGAACGTGCATGCTTCTTGCTTTATTATAAGATGTGCAGAGAGCAATTTTGTTCTCGTGTGTTGTAGGGCTGCCCTTGGAGATTTGTGGGTTATCTTTAATTTTCTGCATGCTTTGGCTATTTCTGCTTGTTTGCTCTCTGGTTCGGCTGTGAGAAGTAGGACATTGGGTGTGACCCAGAGTATATAAAGGATAGACAGTAAGACCAGAGAGCAAACAGTGTGGTCCCGACTGCCTCATCTCCTGCTCTGGCAGTTAGCCAGTGTGTTGTGCTCAGATAAGCGTCTGAGAGACCCAGGTTCAAATCCCCATTCTGCCAGGGAAGCTTGCTGTGCATCCTTGGGCCAGTCACTCTCTCTAAGCCTAGCCTACCTCATAGGGTTGTTGCTGTGACAATAAAATGCAGGTGTGGAGAAAAATGTTGTAAGCTGCTTAGAGTCCCCACTCAAGGGAAAAAGCTGGCTATAAATATTTAAGAACATAAGAACATAAGAGATGCCAATGTTGGATCAGGCCAAAGGCCCATCCAGTCCAACACTCTGTATCACACAGTGGCCAAAAATACCAGGTGCCATCAGGAGGTCCACCAGTGGGGCCAGGACATTAGAAGCCCTCCCACTGTTGACCCCCCCCCAAGCACCAAGATGACAGAGCATCACTTGCCCCAGAGTCCCTATCTATACCTTGTGGCTAATAGCCACTGATGGACCTCTGCTCCATATGCTTATCTAACTGGTTAAAAAATCAAGGCACAGACAGTACAGGTTTCTGCACCACCGCACCTGTGTGAGACAGACTATCGTTTATTTAGGTCCTTTATACTCCATCTTTCCCCCCAATGGAGACTTAGTTGTTCTCGTTTCCTCCATTTTTATCCTCACAACAACCCCGCAAGGGCGGTTAGGCAGAGAGCGAGAGCTACTGGCCCAAGGTCACCCATCAAAATTCCACAGCAGAGCAGGGATTCGAACGTGGGCCTCCCAGATTCTAGTCTGACACCGCAACCCCTACCCCGCGCCACTTTATTATACCCAGCCTGAGAGACGCGACTTGCCCAGACAGGATGTAGCAGATTTGGAACCCAGGTCTGCCCAACTTCCCGTCCCCCTGGTCCACCTTTCGGTAGGCGAAAACGAATGGAAAGGTTTTTGTAGAGCAGATAGGATGGCTATTTGCGACCTAACTGGAGCGTTTCCACACGGTTTAGCTAGCATATTGGCTGCCCAACTGTTTCAAATTTTCCACTGTGCTGGGACCAATGAAGGGGAGTGGGTGGGTGGGAAATGATGTCTCTCTGAGCAAAACCTGGCTTTCTTCACAGTCTGAGGAAGAAGATTCTTGTTTTGCAATTAGCGGCACCGTGAGAAAAAGGTACAAGCGCTCCTCCTGCTCTGGAGGCATTCTTGTTTTGACCTTCTCAAGGTTAGCTTCCTTGAGAACAACAAAAATCCTCTGAACAAAAGAAAGAAGGGGGGGCTTGGAAAGCGAAGGGCTCTCTTGCTGGGGTGCACTTTGCCTCAGACCTGTCTTACAATTCAATAAAACCCGAAGAAGGGGCGGCAGAGAAACCTTGACAGGCTGATGTCAAAATAAAATTACGGGGGGGGGAGGGGGAGGCTGCTGTCTGCATGCAGTAATTTCCCTCTTTTCCACATCACTGGGTTTAAAAATGTTCCATCTCTCTCACAGAGAAGCCTGCTGCTGGTGTAATTCAAAAAATGCAAATGCCTGTCAGGAAGACTTTTTGAAAGAGGGGGTCACGTTTTGTACAGAAGTCTCGAGTTCAAGGGAATGGACTTGAATTAGTTCCGAGAGCTGATTAATTGCCTGCCAGCCAGCCGGCCTCCTCTGGCCGCATGGTGGGAGTATAGTCTAGGTTAGGTAAAGGTTCCCTTGCTTGAAAGCCAGTCAAATCGGACTCTAGGGTTGCGGTGCTCATCTCCGTTTCAAAGCCAAAGAGCCAGCGCTGTCTGAAGACGTTTTGATCATGTGGTGCACGGAACGCTGTTACCTTCCCACTGAAGCGGTACCTATTTATCTACTTGCAATTTCTTGCTTTCGAACTGCTAGGTTGGCAGGAGCTGGAACTAGAGACGGGAGCTCACTCCGTCATGCGGCACACTCGGGTCTCGAACTGCTGAACTACCGACCTTCCACAGCCTGCAGTTCAGTGTCTTAACCACTTGAGCCACCGTAGCTCCATTGTCTAGGTTGGGCAAACTCAATTAAACTTTGTCCCTTTCTCTACACTGTAGCCCAGGAAGGTATTAAGTAGCCAAGGACTGAAAGGAAGCACTGGTCAAACCTGGATAGGGAAAAGGCTGCCTGTAAGCCCGTCTCTGTCAAAGTCTCAACAGTGGTAAACGACAGTGCCCTCCAAAAAGGGGGGGGGGGAATAGCAAGGATGATCCATCCTTCAAGAAAGAGATTTTAGCTTTCTTGCAACTGAGGAGGTGGCAGCTAAGCAGGGAGGGAGCTTGCCACCCACACTTTAATAAATCAGCACAGTAAGAGCTCGAAAATTATTATAAAAGTGTGGGCTGCAGCACAAGCTGAGAAGCGAAGCAGGGGTGGAGACAGGAGCAGCTCAAGCAAGCAAGCTACCCTATCCTATCTCCTCCTTTGGTGCCTCCAGCAAGATCCAAGCCAGGCTGCGGTGGAAGGACCTCCGCCACGCACCATGAACCGCACCCAGGTGGTACCAGCACAGGAGGCAAAAACGGGCACAAGCCTTACGAGAGGCTTCCTGTCTTGCCCACCTTCCCCCCCCCCCCTGGTTTGTTGCCCCCCCACTGGTTTGGTGTCCCCAGTAGCTGCACAGTTGGCGATCCAGCCCTGGCAGAATTATTGGACGTAGGGTGTGTTGGAGTGCGATTGTGCCACAGTCGCAGTGTTTACAAACTCCTTTCTCTCGCTACATGAGAGTTCTGTTGGATCAGGCCTGGGCGGTCTATCAGGATAATCCTCCAGAGCAACTAAAGCAATCTCCGGCTACAGCTTGATAATCAGTAATCCATATTTGTTGATCCTTTTGGATCTGTTTGTAGCCTTCAGGGTTGATCCTCTAGTGGCCCACTCTGCTTCATTATAGCATTTGGAGCTCATATTAAAGGGCAGGGACGTAAGGGGGATATATCTCAGGGCTCAGTGTCGTTCTTAGCACTCTTTAATATTTGTTAAGACTGCTGAGTGAGATCATCCAGGGCTTTGGCATTTGCGATCATCAATATGCTGATGACACTCTGCTCTATATTTAGGCCCTCTGGAGTTGCTGTCTCAGTCATGAACCAGCGTCCTGAGGCTGGGTGTAAAGAGTCTTAAGCAGGGCTTTTTTCCTGGGGGAAGATGCCAGAACGGGGTTCCGGAACCCTTCAACAAAATTCTCGAATGTGTGTAGCTATTGTCAAACCAGCTCCATCTCAGTAATTATCCTGCCTGTCAGCTCCTTAGTCTCCTTACAAATTCATGAGGTTGATGTGAGCCACCTCCTCCATTGTCAGTTATAAATCTTGCACTTGTCCCTCCACCCGTTCCAGTGTCCAGTTCTGCTTCCTTCCTGCCCTCCATGTTCCCTTTCCGTGAGGTTGATGTGAGCCACCTCCTCCATTGTCAGTTACACTCTGGGGCTCACAGAACACCTCCTCCTGCCTCTAGGGGCTCTCATTCGAAGCTGGGGCCTGTCATTCCAGTCCCAGAGTAGTCCATTTTGGCCCAGAGACCCTAATGGAAAATCCATTCCGCATTTTCTTTGCAACTCTACTTGTACTATAATGTAGCCCATGCAAGTCAACTGGTATTCCTGGCTCCCATTATTTCCAATGGGCCTTCAAGCGTCTCCCATTGTTTGCAATGGGCAATCCTGTCCTTCCTTTTAGTACATCCCCAGGGAAAGGTCTTGCTTGAGTCTTGGCCAGCTGCGGCCTTGCGAGGCAAACTTGTCGCCTCCAGTCCCGGGGAAGTGGCCGGAGGAGCCCCTTTCATCTGGGGGGTGGGGAGGCTCTCCCTCATAGCTGTGCCCATCCAACCTTAAATTCCAGGGGCCAGGGGTGCGGACTCCTTCAAAATTCACGACTGGGTGTGCGGGAGGTGCGGCGGAGTGTCAGCGGGAGGTGTGTGCAGCATGTGTGCGAGCAGAACAGTGCACAGCCGCAGGGCTTTTGTTTGGTGGGTGGGGTCCAGCCGGGCAGGGCAGCAGCAAGCGATGACGGAGCAGCACTGGCTGTGCAGGCACTGAGGCACACAGGCAGCCAGGCGACTAGCAGAGCAGCGTGTGCAGCGCACTGCGCAGGCAGGGCTTTGAGGGGAGGGAGGGGAGGGGCTGGGTGGCAGCAGGCCATTCTGCCGCCCACCAGCAGGTGGCGCTCTAGGCAAGCACCTAAAATATGTCTATGACAGTCCGACCCTGTCTGTTCCTAGCACTTTCAGCAGGTGGCGATCTAGGCAAGCACCTAAAATTTGTGTATGACAGTCCGACCCTGTCTGTTCCTAGCACTTTCCCCACCCTCTCAGTAATCTGCAAACGTGAAACTTTCCTTCTGAAGTGGGACCCAGCACCCCTGCCTAGTTCAGACTGGGATGGATTGTTCTGTGCTGGTTTCAGTCCTACCTGGAAGGTGGATTACAGAAGGGGGTGCAGAGGTCCTGCAAGGTCCTGTCTTATTGAAATAAGGTCGTGGCTCAGTGGTAGCGTATCTGCTTGCTGTGCAGAAGGTCCCAGGTTCAATCCTTAGCATCTCCAGTTAAGGATCAGGTAATAGGTGATGAGGGAGCTGCGGTGGCTCAAGTGGTTAAGACACTGAACTGCAGGCTGCGGAAGGTCGGTAGTTCAGCAGTTCGAGACCCGAGTGTGCCGCATGACGGAGTGAGCTCCCGTCTCTAGTTCC
>NW_015172583.1:536356-544963 GCF_001447785.1 Gekko japonicus
TGGTTAAGACGCTGAACTGCAGGCTGTGGAAGGTCGGTAGTTCAGCAGTTCGAGACCCTAGGGTGCCCCATGACGGAGTGAGCTCCCGTCTCTCGTTCCAGCTCCTGCCAACCTAGCAGTTCGAAAGCAAGAAATTGCAAGTAGATAAATAGGTACCACTTCGGTGGGAAGGTAACAGCGTTCCGTGCGCCTTGGTGTTTAGTCATGCTGTCCACATGACCACGGAAACATCTTCGGACAGCGCTGGCTCTTCGGCTTTGAAACGGAGATGAGCACCGCAACCCTAGAGTCCGATTCGACTGGCTTTCGAGCAAGGGAACCTTTATCTTTATAATAGGTGATGTGAAAGACCTCTGCCTGAAACCATGGAAAGCCACTGCCAGTCAGAGCAGACAATATCGACCTTGATAAATTGTCTGATTCAGTATATCGTGATCCCCATACTTTTTTCTACCATCTACACAAAGCCACTCAGAGAGGTCATCTGGAGATTTGGATTGGGATTTTCACCTTATGTGCATCTTAATACTCAGCTCCGCCTTGTGTTTTCAGCAGATCCCAGGGAGGCTGTGGAAACTGGAGCAGTGCCTGGAGGCAATTACGGGATGGATGAGGGCTAACAAGGCAAAACCTCTTCCCAATATGCAGAGGTGCTACTGATGGGTAAAAGGACCGACCGAGGAACTGAGGTATCTGCTGTTCTGAATGTGGTTATGCTGTCCATGAAGGAGCGGATTCAAAGCTTGGGGATATGCTAGACCCAGGACTCCTGTTAGCAATGTTCCCTCTAAGCTGTGGAGCCCTGTGAGCAAAAATTCTACTTTATGAGCTACTGGCATTAAAGTTGTGAGCAGGAGATTTGGCTGCTGCATAAATTAGTTTGCTCTGGAGCCATCGTTCCTGAGCTAAGACAAATATGTGAGCCGGAGGCTAAAAAACTGAGCTAGCTCACACTAACTCAGCTTAGAGGGAACACTGCCTGTTAGATAAACAACAGATGGCAGTCAAGAGCACCTTTCTCCAGATTCGGCTGGTAAGACAGCAGAATTTTACCAGGCAAAACAGATCCTACCACTCTGGTGCACTGCATGCTTTGGTAATGTCTTGATCAGAGTCCTGCAATGCCCTGGGAATGTCTAAAAGCTCTAACTGGTACAGAACGCTGACTGGAGCAGATTCTACCCACTCCAGTCTTGTTCTACCCACACTCCAGATTTGCTTCCAGGCCCAATGCAGGGTGCCAGCACTGACTTTTAAATCCCTATACAGCTGAGGACCAGCACCGGTTAAGGGATGCCAACTCCCGTATGAACCTACCTGACCACTTACAGAGTCATCTTCAGGGGCTCCTGTCATTCATACATATACATAGACCTTTATTGGCATAACACAGGAACAATAAGGAAGGCAATAGCAATGGCTCCTGTCATATGAGGGTAGATGGGTGGCAACCTGAGAAAGGGCCTCTTTGGTCCTGGCACCAAAATTATGGGATTCTCTACCCACTGCCCCAGGTGATTAATCTCCCCCCGCCCATTACCTCTGAGAAAGTTAGTAGTAAAGAGCAAGAGTCCAGTTGGCACCTTAAAAACTAACAAAATATGTGGCATGGTAGGAGCTTTTGTGAGTCACTGCTCACTACTTCAGTTTGCTCTGGAGCCATCCGTCCTGAGCTGAGACAGAAATGTGTGAGCCGGAGGCTAAAAAACTGTGAGCTAGCTCACACTAACTCAGCTTAGAGGGAACACTGAGTAGGTGATGTGGAAGACCTCTGCCTGAGACCCTGGAGCGCCGCTGCCAATCTGAACAGACAACACCGACCTTGATGGACCAATTATCTGATTCAGTATAAGGCAGCTTTGTGTGTCTTGTTGTGCATCCTCTCTTCCACGGCACTTCAGACCTTTCACGGTGGTGAAGAAGGTTTTAGAGGGTTGTACCTTCCAGAGCTGCGGTGGCTCAGGTGGTTAAGACGCTGAACTGCAGGCTGTGGAAGGTCGGTCGTTCAGCAGTTCGAGACCCGAGTGTGCCGCATGACGGAGTGAGCTCCCGTCTCTAGTTCCAGCTCCTGCTAACCTAGCAGTTTGAAAGCAAGACATTGCAAGTAGATAAATAGGTACCACTTCGGTAGGAAGGAAACAGCGTTCCGTGCGCCTTGGTGTTTAGTCATGCTGGCCACATGACCACGGGAAATGTCTTCGGACAGCGCTGGCTTTTCGGCTTTGAAACGGAGATGAGCACTGCAACCCTAGAGTCAGATTCGACTGGCTTTCGAGCCAGGGAACCTTACCGCAGCTACCCCATTCCCTTTTCTCCCCAGCTCTACACAGGCAACATCTTCCTCTTTGTCACCCTAATTCTACAAGTAGAATAAACAGTATTACTCTATTTGCAGTAATTTGGATGTTTATAGGACGGAGGCTTTTGTAACACATCCTTAAGAAGCTCCCTCCTCAACCCGCTCAAGTCAGCGAATGCTCCCAAAAAGAGAATGCAGTTTATTTATTTAAAATCAAACAAACAGGAACTTTAAAAAGCAGATTAAAATCTTTCCAACCGGGTTGTGGATTAAAAATGTTAAAGACAGGACCGGGATTATTTAAATCAATTCGTGTACTTGAAAAAGTTCTGTCTGCTGCTGCTGCTTCGGGTCAGTCCTCACGCAGAACCTGTAAATGACATGCAGAGGAAAGGATTAGACTATGCGCTACCCAGCCAACATGGCCTATTGGTGTTTCCCAAAACCTCTATAATGACAATATTTCAGAAAGGCTCTCAGGTAGAAGAAACAGCATTGAATAGATTCTGCTTGTACTAGTGTCAAATGGCCCCACTTCAAGGAAGATGAAAGGCAGCATCTATAGCAAATACCGACATCCCTGTTGTTCAGACAACCAATCAGAGATTGGCAACCGATCCCTCCCCTCTCTTCCCCAGCCCATGAAAAAAGGCTGCAAATAAACAAGATGTAAGTGAGCAAGCCCCTAAGTTAAGGTTGTCAACAGGCCTGGAGAAATGCATCCTGTCCTTTTAACAGAGGCTTAACGGGACGTTATTTAGTCCCATGCCATGAAAAGGTTCACCTGCCCACTTCCACACCTTAAGCCTCTATTTAAAGGACAGGGCATTTTTCTCCGGGACTGCTGGCAACCCTAACCTGATCCCAAAGCCACCCCCCTCTTCACTCTTATACATTTTGTCTCTTCAGAGCCTCTTTCCTCTAAGCAGAGACCAGCCACAAAAAGCTTATCAGAGTTCCCCTTCTGTTGGCCTGGTGTGTCCGTGCATGGGAAGAATGACCAGGTACAACAACTCTACCACAGCCTCTCTTGCCAGCCACCACAGTCATTTGCTTGCATCTTGACTCAGTGTGAGAAAGGTACTGGGCAGAGTTGATGCCACTGGCCTTTCAGCCCCTATTCATTTTGAGATGTCAGGGGATGCCCAGTTTGCTGGAGAAGCCACATGGCACAGTCTGTGACAGATACAAGGAAACCAACATTTCCTAAACTTGAGGTTTGCTCTATTTACTAGACCTTTAGGGGCTCCCGTTCTGTTCATTACAAAGAAAGACTGAGCCCAGAAAACAGTGAACACATACAGACCCTGCATGTAGGTGCGTACATCTAAGAAAGAGCCAATGGCTGTTCATTTTACAAACGAAACTGGGGACCAGTACCTTGGATATATAGGCAGTTACATGTTCAGCTGTTCATGCATTGAATGTACCATGAAAATTACTCAATGCACATATAAACCCCCCCTCGAGCGTGTGCTTTACAAGGATTATGCATGCATTAACTGTAACTTGTGAACAGGGTTAGAGAGAACTCTTTGGCAAGGATGCCCAGGAAATGGCAACCCACTCCAGTATCTTTGTCAAGAAAACCCCGTGGACAGTAACAAAAGGCTAAAAGACATAATGCCGGAAGATGAGCCCCTCAGGTCGGAAGGTGTCCAATATGGTACTAGGGAGAAGCAGAGGGCGAGTACAAGTAACCCCAGAAAGAGTGAAGTGGCTGGGCCAAAGCTGAAAGGACGCTCAGTTGTGGATGTGTCTGATGGTGAAAGGAAAGTCCGATGCTGCAAAGAACAATACTGCATAGGAACCTGGAATGCAGAGGTCATTTCGGGGGGGATCGCAGTTCCCCCGGGTGAGGTACGGGGGGCGGGGCACATGACGAAGCCCCGCCCCCTGCTTCTGGCCGCCCCGCTTCCGGCCCTCATTCAGCCAGGAGGAGGCAGGAGAAGAGGGAGGGTAAGTTGCTTCCTCCCTGCCTCTCCCCACCCCTGCCTGCCTGGGGCCAGGGAGGGCCTTCGCGGGGCTTCCTAGCACTCCCGCCGGCCTTGGAGGTCCACCGCCGGGCCCCTCATGGAGCTGCAAGGCCGGTGGCGGCGGCCGGGACCATTGGGGGTGGGGTGGGACCTGACTGTGCAACTGAACAACAAGAAGCCCTTTCTGTAAATAGTTAGAAGCCCACAATTTCTTTTTAATTCATAAACAAAGGGACATTATATCCAGGCAGGAGAAGGATCCTTGATAAAGCTGCCTGTGTTGTCCCAATACCACTAGAAAGGTTTGTACGAGTGGGCATTATAGGAGAGCTTTATCAGAGTCCACGTCAGGGATCTTTTATAACATTCCCCTACTAGACAGCAGGAACAGAGTCAGTGGCTGGTTAAGTTTCTCTTCTACGGGCTGCTTCAGAGGGTAGCCGTGTTGGTCTGCAGTTGAAGGGCTAGACTCAAATCCAGCAGCACCTTAAGAGATCAACGAGGTTTTCAGGGCATAAGCTTTTGACAGTCAAAGTTCCCTTCATCAGATACGAGTAGGAATGGAGATCCTACTTGTATCCAATGATGACTCTTGAAAGCTTATACCCAGGAAGTCATATCTTACAAAGAGAGCTTTGATTCTCAAAAACGTATACCTGAAAATCTTGTTGGCCTCTTAAGGTGCACCAGGACTGAAATCTAGCTGTTCTTCTGCAGGTTGTTTGGCTTATAGTTGAGCGGCTGGCTTACTTCAGTGGTGCCTCTTCTGTACAGGGGATGTGATGAATTTATGTTTGATGTACATATGAAAACACCTCTGCCATTCTACACATTATCAGCCTCCCCAGATAGCCTGGGCTAGCTGACCCTGTCGCATCTCGAAAACTAAGCAGGGTCAGTCTTGGCTAGTATTTGGTTGGGAGATCACCAAGGACGTCCAGGGGTGCTACACGAAGGCAGGCAATGGCAAAACTACCTCTTGACCTGTTGACTTGGCGGCAACAGCAACAATCCCCCTGTACAGCCATGTGGTCCATTCCATATTTATTTATTTATTATTCATTCTTTGGATTTGTATCTCCGCCCTCCCCGAAGGCTCAGGGCGGCTAACAAGGGCAAAATGGCGGATTATGACAATAAAAACAGTATAAAATACAATAATACAGAATATTACAGTTTAAATAAAATTAGTAAAAATACTATTTCGGTGCTCCGATAACCACTCCAAATCATAAAACCAAGATGGTGTTCTAAAGATGTTATAGCTGAACAACAGCAGCAATATATGTCCCCCCAACCCTGTCATCCACTAGGGACGTCCCGCACCCTCGATGATGCCTGCACCTGCGGTAGTAGAGTGCGGTGATGAAAAGGCGTTGGTGGAATAATGGTGGCGGCGGGTCCTACTCAAAAGCCTGGCGGAAGAGCTCCGTTTTACAGGCCCTGCGGAACTGTACAAGGTCCCGCAGGGCCCGGATCTCCTCCGGGAGCTCATTCCACCAGGTAGGAGCCGCCACCGAAAATTGCTACAGAAAGTGCCACAAGACAAGCTTCTAGATTCAGCTGGTTTCCATCCCATCCAATTGCTTTCCCACCTATTATCTTCCTTCTGTGTAAACACAGATTTAAACCCTTTTTAGCTCAGACAGGTTTGATTGGAGATTTGTTTGTTGGGGTAATTGGGTCTGCATTTGAAGGACATCCGCCCACTCACCTACCAATTCCATTTGCCCAGCTATTAGCTCTCAAAAGTCAAAGTCACCCCAGTGCAGAGCACAGATTTGCTTTTAGCTCTGCTGCAGCAATCCCTGTTTCTACAGTAGTATATCAACTGTGTTGTTACCCTGCCAGCCATAGACCGGGAGGGATCAGGACTCAGAATATAGGCAAGGGCCCATGGGAATGCCGTACAAAGTTGTGTACGGAGCATTATTACCGGCAGGCTTTTGTCAAATACAGATTGCGATCTGTTCTACCCCAATACAATGAAGCATGCATTGTGTGGAGGGTGGGAAGGGGAGGAGAGAGTCTTCCCTTTTGCTAATCTTTAACCACCCCAGAGCACAAAAGGATGTTATGGAGAAACTAATCAGGGCTGTCAAGTTATCTTCCGCTCAATTTCCCCCCTTCCTTCACTGCACTAACCAAGCATAATGTACCATCACCCCCCTCCCCTTGCCCATTAGATTACCGACTATTTAAACAGCTGCCTCTCCCTCCCCTTTGAGGATTTGTAATGGGGGGGGGAGTTAAGTAAGAAGGCTCAGGCATTCCAGACCAAAGCCCCGCCCCGCTGAACCCATTATTGCATTGCCCTGTCTGATGTTGCTGTAGGATCCAAGGTGAGTTCACCAGGTGAGTGCTTGCATTCTGCAGCCACTCCGCAACACTGGAATGGACTCAAAGGAAACGTGATATTTTGAGATGTAGCCGCAGGAGCCGTACACAGTGCTGATTGGCTGGCCCTCAAGCCAACCCCCCCCCCCAAACACAACTTCTTTATTGTTTCAGCAGGCAATTTCCCCATCCAAGCAAAACTATTTTTATAAAAGGAACTTTAAAAAAGAAAAAAAGCAGCCTGCCTGCCCTGAAGCATTTGGGTGGGGGAAAATGGATTTAGAGGCAATCAGTAATCATTGCTTCAGCAGTATGTGCTGCATTGAATGTGCTGAGATGTGTGTGTCTGCGTGTGAGTAAGCTCACCCTAAAACCAAAGACCTGCTGGCCCTGCTGGTGGACCTCCTGATGGCCCCTGGGTTTTGGCCGCTGTGTGACATGGACTGGATGAGCCATTGGCTTGACCCAATATGGCTTCTCTTACGTTCTTATGCACCTACTTCTGTTTGTGGGTTAGGTGTGTATGCTGCCCCAAAAGCTAAAATACCCCAAAACAGCAGCAGGAGTTTTGCACCCACCTTTTTGTTGGTGGTAAAGGACTTTATGCTGTCTCATGGTCTCAGACTTCCAAGGGAGGACTATAAGAGAGAGAGAGATAGGCAGGACCCTGTTCATCCTTCCCTTTCTACTGGTCTGATGCTATCCCTTTGATATGTAGATTGCTACTCTCACAGAAACTTCCTTCCTGCCAGTCTGACGCCTTCTCTCCGCACTATGCCAGCCTTCTCCATCTTGGCACCACGAGGCTTCCTGCATCTCTATCTGTCCTAGCTAGTTAGGGTTCTAATCTAGTCTCTCTCTGCTCTATCCTGTCTGGAAGGGAGCTCCTTACAATAAAGGACTCATATTAGTTTTGCAAAGATAAAGAGGCTCAGTGTGTAACTTTTGTTACTTGTCAGCACACACAAACCAGAGAGGCTCTGCTGCATTGTAAGCCCTGAGCACTCTGCTAACCCAAATAATCCTTCACTTTTTAATGTGTATAACAGATAAACCGAATCCCCCCCAAAGTTCTCTCACGTTACCGTCTAAGCACACGCAAACCAGAAAGGCTCTGCTGCATTATAAGCCTTGAGCATTCTGCTAACCCAAATAATCCTTCACTTTTTAGTGTGTATAATAGATACACCGAATCCCTCCAAAGTTCTCTCGTTACCTTCTAATGTAGATAGCGCTCGTACCTTTGGAAGAAGAAGAGTCCATATTCGGGTTCCCATCATGTAGGTAGCTATACAAGGGGGGAAAGCATATCTGCTTTTTAAAAAATAACCACATCCAATTCTTGTATACTCCTGCAAAGAAGTCTCTTTTCCCCTTTCTTCAGCTGCTATTAAGAAGAGGAGGAGGAGATTGGATTTATACCCCACCCTTCACTTAGAGTCTCAGAGCGGTTTACAAACACCTTTCCCTTCCCCTCCCCACAACAGACACCCTGTGAGGTAGGTGGGGCTGAGAGAGCTCTTGAGAGAAACTGCTCTTTCAAGGACAGCTCTGACAGAACTGTGGCTTGCCCGAGGTCACCCAGCAGATGCAAGTGGAGGCGTGGGGAATCAAACTCGTTTCTCCCAGATTAGAGTCCGAGTGAAGGGCGGGGTATAAATCCAATCTCTTCTTCTTCTTATATTATAGCGCCTGGAAATTGGCTTCACAGTTTCACGCAAGGGGACACAATAAGCCTATAGTACTGGAAGCAGCTACCGGTGTTTTTCGTGTGTTTCCGCAAGAGCTCTGGCGGAAGCAGAAAGTTTTGCGCTGGATCCAACCCAGGGGTCATTTCGTAGAAAAGGAGGTGCAGGAGCTCATTAGCATAACTTATTAGCATAACTTATTTGCATATGCCACACCCCCGGACATCACCGGAAGTGTGTCAGAAGGAGACACCCACCGCTCAGGCTCCACTGGACTGTTTTGGATTGCTAGCTATTGGGGGGGGGG
>NW_015172583.1:545094-564789 GCF_001447785.1 Gekko japonicus
CTTGTTGCATGGGCCCGCCCCCTGGGCTCCTTACTGCCGGAGCTCCACTCCTGTGCGCTCCCGCAGGAAATGACCCCTGATCCAACCCAATGCCTAGTCCCACCATTCTTGCAGGTTACAATGGAAGCCCCATGGTTCCTGTCCAGACCACTGAAGCAGGGGGAACCATGCAGCCCCATCCCCAGCATTTTTCTCCTAGGCTCATTGATTTATGACATTTATATCCCCATTTGCTCTGCAGTGGGGATCCAAAGTGGCTTACAACATTCCCTCCCCATCTCCACTGGAGCCTCACAACAACCCTGTTGAGATAGGTTAGGCTGAGAGGATGTGACTGGACCAAGCTTCCATGACAGAATGTGGTTCCGATTTCAACCTGGGTCTCCCAGAGCCTGTTCTGACACTCCAACCCCTATGCCACACTGGCGCTCACATGTAATGGCCGTCTCCCTGATAAAGACACGTCTGAACTTAAAAAAACATTTGTCCAATACAACTCTACAACTAGGAGAGGTGGAGGTTTTACAGTACAATCCGATGCAGCATTATTCCATTCTGTTGACTTAAATGAGTTCAGATTGGGGTAACCCTGCATAAGATTGCACCTCTTATCACTGAGAAATTGGCTATTATGGGACGGATCCAGACTAAATGAAGAAGAGGAGATTGGATTTATACCCTGCCCTTCGCTACCTGAAGGAGTCTCAGAGTGGCTTACAATCTCCTTTCCCTTCCCCTCCCCACAACAGACACCCTGTGAGGTAGCTGGGGCTGAGAGAGCTCTGAGAGAACAGCTCTGAGAGAACTTGTAACCGACCCAAGGTCACACCAGCAGCTGCATGTGGAGGAGTGGGGAATCAAACCCGGCTTTCCCAGATTACAGTCCGCATCCCTAACCACACCACCAAACTGGCTCTCTACACCAAATGGGCAGTTTCGTCCAATTCCCCCTTCCAGCTGTAGACCACACCCCCCTGTGTAATTCCTCAAGGTCCCCTGTTACCCAGGAACAGCATTTTGTGGAGATGGGGGGGGGGCTGCAGGAAAGTTTCCATTTGCATTGCAAAATTAAATCTGGAATCCAGCCCTCCATATTAACATTGGTTTGGAATGTTAAACATCCGCCCGCCCCCCCCAGCCTTTGCTTCCACTGTACCTCTTTTTAAGGCCTCTAAATCCTTCTTGAATCAACTGTGAAGTTAATTGCACAGAAGCAGTTCTTCCTTTATTTGAAGCAAATGATTCACTAAGCACTGAGATTCAAGCCATGCTTACTGTACGGAGCAGTACAATTGCCGTTGTGTGTTCTAAGCATCAGCAGGGGGAATCTAGTGCCTCTTTTACAAGCAGCTGGGGGCTCCATCCAGGGATGGGCGTGTGCCATTTGCTCGCCAAGCTACAACTGCCTACCCATGCTCCAGAAGGAGAAAGCCTCGACTCACCTTTTTCCAAACACAAAAGGGCGAGCAGGAAACTCCTCAGCATCTGGGGTGCGGGGAAGGGAGTTAAAAAAAAAAAGACAGATTAGGCTCAGCTGGAAGAATGGGGGTTTATTATGCCTTTTAATTTAGAGAAATCAGGGCTGGGGAGAGGAAAGACTCAGACGTAGGGACCCGTTTTTGCAACACGCTGTGTAGAATCCCAGAAAGAAGAAGAGATTCGATTTATACCCCAATTGGAGTCTCAGAGCGGCTTACAAACTCCTTTCCCTCCCCCTCCCCACAACAGACACCCCATGAGGGAGGTGGGGCTGAGAGAGCTCTTTTGAGAACTGCCCTTTCAAGGACAACTCTTGTCAGAACTATGGCTTGCCCAAGGTCATCCAGCAGCTGCAAGTGGAGGAGTGGGGAATCAAACCCGGTTCTCCCAGATTAGAGTCTGCACACTTAACCACTACACCAAACTGGCTCCAGAATTGAGATAAGCACCTTTTTTAGCCTGAATGCTGAAAAAAATGCAACGTCTTCCTGTGAAGGTGTTCATGTGTTGGCAAACAAGACGAGGATGAGAGGGGAAAGATGTACAGTGTGTCCAGACATACTGGGTATAAGCTGAGCCCCACTGGTAAGGCCAGTGTCTCAGGGGCTTGTTTCAGACCTGGTTGTGTGGGTCCAGGTGATGGGCATGACTCCTGCCGGCTGCTTTCTCCCATGCCGCCAGCCATGGCAGTTCTGCTAGTGCCTTGGATGCTTGGTTAGAGAATTAGTCTCATGTACCAAGGACAGACTAGATTGATCTCATTGGATCTCAGAAGCGAAGTTGGGTCGGCCCTGGTTAGTATTTAGATAGGAGACCACCAAACAAGTCCGGGGTCACTACGCGGAGACAGACAGTGGCAAACCACCTCTGTTAAGTCTCTTGCCTTTAAAACCCAATGGAGTCTCCGTGAGTTGGCTGAAGCTTGATAGCACTTTCGACCACCAAGGACAACTGCCTGGAGCACTGCTGTGGCACACATACAGGGGGGGTTGTCTAACAGTGGTCCGAACACAATTATCCAGACTCAGTGCATCAAGAGAAACTGAACACATGAAGCTGCCTTGTACTGAATCAGTCCATGAGGGTCAGTATTGTCTACTCAGACTGGCAACACCTCTCCAGGGTCTCAGGGTGCAGTCCTTCACATCCCCTCCTGCCTGGTCCTTCTAATTGGAGATGCTAAGGACTGAACCTGGGACCTTCGGCGCTATCAGTGAGCCATGGTCCCTCCTCCATAGCTTCCCCCTCTTCCTCGTGTTAGTTCACGAGTTAGGACCATCAGGACTCCATTTTGGATTTGCTTTAAGGACTGTTTCAAACAGGCAGTCCAGCAGTGTTGGGTCCCCCCCCCTACGGTTCAATAAAAGATTTCATAGACTTTTAACAAACAAAGGCTACAGGTTTGTCCTGAACCAGTCCATGAGGGTCAGTATTGTCTACTCAGACTGGCAACACCTCTCCAGGGTCTCAGGGTGCAGTCCTTCACATCCCCTCCTGCCTGGTCCTTCTAATTGGAGATGCTGGGGACTGAACCTGGGGGACCTTCGGCATGCCAAGCAGATGCGGCGCTACCAGTGAGCCATGGTACCTCCTCCATAGCTTCCCCCTCTTCCTCGTGTTAGTTCACGAGTTAGGACCATCAGGACTCCATTTTGGATTTGCTTTAAGGACTGTTTCAAACAGGCAGTCCAGCAGTGTTGGGTTCCCCCCCCCCCTACGGTTCAATAAAAGATTTCATAGACTTTTAACAAACAAAGGCTACAGGTTTGTCCTGAGCCATCACATGGTTTTGCAGCTCCTGTTGCCCTTGCAACAGCATTCTCCTGACGGCCTGCACATTGTTTTGGAAGACCGACCTCTCCATGGTGGTTAGCCATGCTAAACGGAACAACCGTGTTCACATACGCTGTACTTCCGAAGGGCGGGGGCGGGGGCGGCGGAAAGTGCCGTCAAGTCACAGCTGACATAGGGTGGCCCCATAGGCTTTTCAAAGCAAGAGATGTTCAGAGGTGGTTTGCCATGGCCTGCCTCCGCATCACGACTTTCGTATTCCTTCCATCCAAATACTAGCCAGTGCCGACCCTGCTTAGCTGCCGAGATCTGACAAGATCAGGCTAGCCTGGGCTATCCAGCTCAGGGCAAAGGACAGGTAAAAGGTAAAGGTTCCCTTGCTCGAAAGCCAGTCGAATCTGACTCTAGGATTGCGGTGCTCATCTCCGTTTCAAAGCCGAAGAGCCAGCGCTGTCTGAAGATGTCTCCGTGGTCATGTGGCCGGCATGACTAACAACCAAGGCGCACGGAACGCTGTAACCTTCCCACCAAAGTGGTACCTATTTATCTACTTGCAATTTCTTGCTTTCGAACTGCTAGATTGGCAGGAGCTGGAACTAGAGATGGGAGCTCACTCCGTCATGCGGCAACTCGGGTCTCAAACTGCTGAACTACCGACCTTCCACAGCCTGCAGTTCAGCGTCTTAACCACTTGAGCCACCGCAGCTCCAAAAGGGCAGGTACTGGGGACAAAAATGGGTGAATGGTTGTCTTCGTTGCTGGTTAGTGAACTTCTCAGAAGCTTCTGGCTGGCTACGGCTGGAACAGGACACTGGCTTAATTCAGGAGGTTTTTTTACGGCTAGTAGAACTGCTAAAGTGACTCGAGTTGTTCACGACACCGTCAAGGTTTGTGGGTTGATGGGGACACAGGTTTGTCATAAACCAAGGACGCTGGTTGGATCCCATTTGGAGACCCCCTGCCAAAGCAGCCTCAAATACCTTTTGGAAGTGCTGCTCCTGAGGGGAAAGGGGCAGCCCAGAGCAATGGGGGGGGGGAGTGGAGGGCTGCAGCAGGAGACAGAAATTGCCCCCACTGTACAACCTTTTGACTTCTCAGTTGAGAAAAGAGAGAACTAAGAGGGGACGTGATAGAGGTTTATAAAATTATGCATGGAGTGGAGAGACTTGACACATTTTTCTCCCTCTCCCAAAACACTAGGACTCGAGCATATCCAATGAAGCTGATGAGCAGTAGATTCAGGGCGCATAAAAGGAAGAACTTTACACAGGGAGTGATTGAAATGTGGAATTTGCTGCCAGAGGATGCTGCAACGGGCAATAGGCACAAACATCTTTAAAGGGGGGTTAGATAGATTCATGGAGGATGGGTCTATCAGTGGCTACTGGCCATGGTGACGGAAGAGAACCTCCACATTCAGGGGCACTAAACCTCTAAATACCAGTGCCAGAAGGCAAAATTAAGGGAAGGCCTTGGCCTCTATGCCCCATTGTTGGCCCTGCAGAGGAACTGGTTGGCCACTGTGTGAGACAGGGTGCTGGACTAGATGGACCAGTAGTCTGATCCAGCAGGGTTCTTAGGTTCTCAGGATCCAGCCCCTGTAGTCTCTCAACCTGAAAGCATTATGATACAAGCATGGTGCAATCTAGCATTTAGCTCACCTGCCTCCCAGTTTTCCTGGGATGGAGGACACTGAAAGGCAGTGATCTCTTTGGTTTTGTTGTGAGAACTAAAGGATGCTGCAAGGAAAAAAGAAAAAAAGGGGGGGGAAGAGAGAGTTATCTTTACTGCTGAGGTTAGTGGCATAAGATTTAGGCCCAAATTCCCACTCCCCAAGTGCAGGTAATTAACATGCACCTGTTTTATACAAAACAAGCTAGTGATGGTATATCAACTGCCCATAAAAAGAGTGACCCAATTTTCAGATAAAACATGAGCTGAACTGGCAGGCAAGTCACCATCATATTTTTTTTTTAGAGCCACATATTGTGCACCAGGGATTCCAACCAATTCCCAGCACCCGAGAAAGCGTTTAATAACGATTGGGTGATTTTAGAATCGAAATGAACTCCTAGACCCGGGACTTTTCCTTTAAAATAAGCCGATCTTCTGCAACAGACCCTTTCACAGCCTCCTCTCTAAAGAACATGGTTTTGTATTAAGCTTTCCTAACAGATTCTCATTGCAACTGTAGGACAGGGCTGCATTCAACTCTTTATGTTTTTAAAAATTGAAATTCTGTGCCGCAAAGCCTTTAAAGTCAGGCAATTCAAGGAATCTCCATTCCCCCCCCCCCTTTTTTTCTTGTCTTGCATAACTGAGCTGCTGGGTGTTTTTGGCTTTTTTTTTTTTTTTGAAGTGGTGGGAAGAGAGAGGCAGGGGAGCACTGCAACCCCCATCTCCAATCAGCCGGAAATCTCATTCAGGAGCGGTGTTCCCTCTAAGCTGAGTTAGTGTGAGCTAGCTCACAGTTTTTTAGCCTCCGGCTCACACGTTTTTGTCTTCGCTCAGGAAGGGACGGCTCCAGAGCAAACTAATTTATGCGGCAGCCAAATCGCTCGCTCACAACTTTAATGCCGGTAGCTCACAAAGTAGAATTTTTGCTCACAAGACTCCACAGCTTAGAGGGAGCATTGTTCAGGAGCCCCTTTGGCGTTTGAGGATTTTTTTCTAGCCTCTCTCTCGAGCCACAAGGGCTAAGAACGGACTATTAAAAATACTCCCCAGGAAGCTGAATCCTACAGCCAGGGCTGCATTCTGTTCTGCAGTTCCTTTTGCACTGCAAAACTGCAGCACAGTGCGCTAGGTTGCCTTCATTACAGCTGGAACCCTTCAATCCCTGTCTTTTTGACTTAACAGTTGCGGCATATGGTTGTTTTAGGGCTTGCAGTTATTTGGCATCTCTGCTCCTCCAGGGGGTCTGCTCTGTCTAGCAAAACAGACTCTGCCGTTTCAATCAAAGCCACCACTTACCAGGGCTAAGCAGTGTGCTGAGTGAGTGCTACTCAGGAAAATACCATTGATTAAGGAGAGAACTATTCAGGAGAGCCCTGTGTGCTCTGCTGCGCAAATGTGGAATTTGTGACCGGGTGCAGCGACTTCGGCACTAAAAATCCAGACTTTTTGTTTTTTAAAGAAAGAAAAGTTTCTTCCCCATAAAAAGGCGTGAAGCCTGCTCCCCAGAACCAGGCAGGGGAGAAGGATTACAAAGCTTGCCGTGCCTCCTTGCCATAACACATATATGGCCCTGCCATGCACATTGGATGTTTACTTATCTTCTCTCGGGTCACATGTGCACCTTGGCTGTTCTTTATCTACTTCCCTCTCCTCCTTCCCTCCCTACATCACCTTGGGGACTCCTAAGCTCAACTGCCATGCCATATCTGCCCCCTCCCCCGGCCCCAAACTTCCTCTTTTATTGTGCTCTCATTTTGCTTACAGACCTGTATTTCAGTTAGTTTTGGAACACTATCCTGTCATCCATGATGTCAGGAAGCAATTTCCCCCCCAGGCCAGTTTGGCTGGAGATCCTGGAGGCTTTTTTGCCATCTTCTGGGCATGGAAACAGGGCTCACTGGGGGTGTGGTGGGGGAGGTATTTGTGAATTTCCTGCATTGTGCGGGGGGGTTGGACTAGATGACCCTGGAGGTCCCTTCCAACTCTATGATTCTGTGTTATGCTAGTTTAGAAGAAGAAGATTGGATTTATACCCCGCCCTTCACTACCCAAAGGTGTCTCAGAGCGGCTTACAATCTCCTTTCCCTTCCCCTCCCCACAACAGACACCCTGTGAGGTAGGTGGGGCTGAGAGAGCTCTTGACAGAAACTGCTCTTTTTCAAGAACAGCTGTGCCAGAGCTACGGCTTGCCCAAGGTCATCCAGCCAGGTGCAAGTGGAGGAGTGGGGAATCAAACCCGGTTCTCCCAGATTAGAGTCCGCGCACTTAACCACTACACCAAACTGGCTCTCATCTTTAGCAGGATGTAACAGCTCTTAAAGGAACACTCTTTATTTAGATATTTACACCCTGCTTTTTTCCACAACAGGGACCCAAAGTGGTTTACAACACCATTCCTTTCCTCCTTCCATTTTTATCCTCACCAACACCAAAGCTGTGAATTAGGTTAGCCTGAGACAGTGTAACTGGACCAAGATCACTCAGTGAACTTCTATGCTAGAGTGGGGATTTGAACCTGGGTCTCCCATTCTATGACATGAAGTCACAGAATCATAGAATGTTAGAGTTGAAAGGGACCTTGCAGGCCATCTAGTCCAGCCCCCTGCACTCTGCAGGAGCATAGCCAAAAGATGGTCGTCCAGCCTCCACTTGAAAACGTCCAGCGAAGGAGCATCCACCACCTCCCGAGGCAGTCTCTTCCACTGCTCAACCACTCTTACAGTTAGGAAGTTTCTCCTGATATTTAGCCAGTATCGACTCCCTTGTAATTTCCACCCATTAGATCTAGTCTTGCAATCCGGAGCAAGAGAGAATAGATCTGCTCCATCTTCTACATGACAGCCCTTCAAATATTTGAAGACTGCAATCATGTCCCCTCTAAGCCTTCTTTTCCCCAGGCTAAACATACCCAACTCTTTCAGCCTTTCCTCATCAAGTCTTATGAGTCCTGGAGTGTTTGCTCCTTTCTCCTCTGTAATCTGCTTAAAAAGCTAAGCCAAGGTGAAGCCTATCAAGTTGAAGCCTATCTAATACACAGATTCCAGTCCTTTTGATGCTAGCTGGAAGAAATAGTTACATATGCACTTCAAGTGGCAAGAGGTTCCAGGGGCTAGCACTTACCTAGTGGAGGCTTATGGCGTTTCTGCAATATTTGCTTTATTTACAGATACACAGGCAGAGAACAATTCAGCACAGGGCTGAATTGTATCTTAGATGATAGTGCCCTATCCAAGTCCAGAAGAGATTTTAATCAGACATGCCTTCTTAGTTGTGTGCTCAGAAAATTCCCAGCTGCACGGTTGCCCGGGATGGAACGTTTTCCTGACCTGAAACAGGTCTGAAGAGCTGTCACGTGTTCCACTGAAGAAATCTACATGTGTTGATCGGTACATGCCAGTTTCTCCAGTGCAGCAAATTTAGAATTGAGGGAATCCCCTTCTTCCAGGGTGCTCTGCTCCCAATCTGAATTGGGCCTCTGTGCATTTGGGAACTGAGTTCCAAGCATGGGACTCAAAAGGCATGTCTGATTGAAAGGCCTTGTGGCTGACCTGGGAAGGATGCAAGGATAATATCATGCACAGTTAAGTCCACAGAGACACTCCTACGGAGTGGCACATTTGCCACTCACATCAGATTGGTGTATGTGTGTGGAAAGAAAAAGATCCTGTCCTCCCCCAGGGGTTCCATCCAATTCACAGCCAATGCTCCCTCTAAGCTGTGGAGTTTTGTGAGCAAAAATTCTACTTTGTGAGCTACTGGCATTACAGTTGTGGGGGAGTGTTTTGGCGACTGCATAAATTAGCTGGCTCTGTAGCCATCCTCCCTGAGCTAAGACAAAAATATGTGAGCCGGAGGCTAAAAAACCGTGAGCTAACTCACACTAACTCAGCTTAGAGGGACACACTGCTCACAGCTATTTTTCTGTTTCTCCCCTCCTTCTCTCCCAGCATTCAAGATCAACACCATGTCATACAGCTGCCCTTGCCCTTCAGCCAAGGTGGGGGGCCTCCCCCAAGACACGATAAGCCTCTCCAACAGACCCACTAAAGCCCATTCAGAAGCAATATCCCTGTTTCTCAAGAAACCT
Organism: Gekko japonicus; assembly: GCF_001447785.1. Classification (NCBI taxonomy): domain Eukaryota; kingdom Metazoa; phylum Chordata; class Lepidosauria; order Squamata; family Gekkonidae; genus Gekko; species Gekko japonicus. The sequence goes on from NW_015172583.1 coordinate 554,129, forward strand.
TATCCTTCCTTTTGTCATGTATGATGGATCCAGATCACTGGGTCTTAGTCTAAGCTCAGTACAGTTGGCTGCAGACAAAATATCTCATAGTCACTGTGTTCCTTAATCTAGTTCTGTTATACCCGTATAGGGAAAACTTCCAAGGTTTTGTTGAGCAGGTTTGCGTTTGGCTACACACACACACATACCCATACCCATTTAGGCAGGGAAGTTTAAAGAATCATGTTCACTTACCTTCCTCCAGCTCCTGAGCCATTTTGCTTTCACAACTGGCTATGTGTAAGTTGAGCTCCTGCCTAGGAACTCTGTGACGGGCATTGTAAGGGCACGTTGCTAATTCCTTGGCGATCTTCTTGTTGTTCTGGAAAATAAGCCAGAAGCCAATTGCAACAGGTTACATGACCCTAACAATCACTTCTTGGGTGGTGGTTGTGGGGAGAAAACTTCAACTACACCTGAAGAAGATTCTATACAGTTGTTTCTAACTTTGAGTTCATTTTCAGAAAATGCTCCAGTCCTGTAAAGAAGCCAAGACTGGAGACTGAGTGCTATTCTCGGCTAAGACTCCTGGTCACAAAATAACGTTTGTCATCTTGGTTAAGAATATCAGAAGAGCCCTGCTGGATCAGACCAGAATCCTGTTTCACACACTGGCCAGCCAGTTTCTCTGGAGGGCCAACAACAGGGCATAGAAGTCAAGGCCGTTCCCAGATGCTGCCTCCTGACACTGGAATTCAGAGGTTACTGCCTCTGAATGTGGAGGCTCCCTTTAGTCATCATGGCTAATTAGCCACTGATAGACCTATCCTCCAAGAATCTGGCTAATCTCCTTTTAAAGCCGTCCAGGCCTGTGGCCATCACTAAATCCTAATGCAGGGAATTCCAGATTGTAATCACATGTTGGGTAAAGTAGGATTTCCCTTTGTCTGTCCTGAATCAACTTCATTAGAGGCCCCTGAGTTCTAGTATTTTGGGAGGGGGGGGGAAATGTTCTTTGTTCACTTACTCTCAACCTGTGCATAATTTCAAATGAGGCCATACCATAGATGTATGCAGGCCCATTAATATTAGCTGTCTTAATTTCAACCCCCTTTTCAACACAGAGTTTGCTTTTCTCCCTGCTGTGGCACACTCGGCTGACGTTTTCATTAAAGCTGGATTTTTTTTTGTTCCAATATGCATCACCCAGATGTACGCAGGCCCATTAATATTAGCTGTCTCAATTTCAACCCCCTTTTCAACAGAGTTTGCTTTTCTCTCTGCTGTGGCACACTCGGCTGACTTAAAGCTGGATTTTTTTTGTTCCAATATGCATCACCTTTCACTTCGTTTGACCTTGGAGTTCATTTGCCACATTGTCCTCCGCTCATCCAATTTGTGAAAATCCTTCCAGGGCTCTTCACAGTCAGCCTTGGTTTCCATCACCCTGAATGATTTTGTGCCGCCTGAAACATGGCCACTGCACTGCTCACCCCCAGTTCCAGATGATGTGTGAACAAATAAAATAGCCCCAGCCCCAATACAAATCCTTGTGGGACCCCACTGCTTACTTGCCTCCACTGAGAGAACCAGGGCTATTTGGGGGCAGGAACGCACAGGAACGGAGTTCCGGCTGGCTCCCGAGTTGGCCACGCCCAGCAGGAACTCATTAGCATAATAGGCCACACCCAACAGCAGAAACTCATTAGGACTGGCTACATTAGGGGTGTGTGGCCTAACATGCAAAGAAGTTCCTGCTACAAAAAAAGCTCTGGGTTTTGACAACAAACAAGGTAAACAGAATAAGAAGCAAAAGGTGGGTGTGGCTGGATGACCACACTTCTGGTAACATGTGGGTGCGGCCTAATAGGCTAATGAGCTGTGCTGTCAGGGGTGTGGCCTAATATGCTAATGGGTTTCTGCTATTGGGTGTGGCCTATTATGCTAATGAGTTCCTGCTGGGCTTTTTCTACAAAAAAAGCCCTGGAGGGAACTATCCATTTATTCTTACTCTTGTTTCCTTTTGTTTAGCCAATATTTAATCCAGAAAAGGACCCATCCTCTTATTCCATGACTGATAGGCTTACTCAGGAGTCATTGGTGAGGTACCTTGTCTAAAAGCTATTGCCTTTCACTACTTTTGCCAGACCCCGTGTTCCTTCTGTTCACTTTATTGGGGCATACTTTTCACTTTATAAAAGAAGACTTTTTACCTTTTATAGCCTCCTTGAGTTGTTAACCATGCAGACATCCCTTTAGACTTGGCAGTCTCTTTTTTAACCCCGGGGAATGCGTTCTATCTGGGCTTCCATTAAGTGTGGTTTTAAATAGCTTCCAAGCATCCTCTAGAGATTTGACTCTTGAGTACCCCTTTTGGCTCCCTTCTAGCTAATCTTCTGATTTTGTAAGGTTCTAGGGCTGCCAAATCCCCCCGGGGGGCGGATCTCCCCCCGCTTTGGAGGTCCAATTTCCGCCCCCGCGGAATCGGCCCCTGGGAGAAACCCCACCCCCGCGTGCATGACGCCGGGCACACTGGGGGTGGGGCACAGCCATTTGAGGGGAAAACTCTATGTTTTCCCCTCAAACGGCTGTGCCCCGCCCCCAGCGTGCCCGGCGTCATGACGTCACTTCCCTGTGATGTGTACGCGGCACGCGTGTGTGCTGGGAGCAAACGCCCCCCGCCGGCAGAGGTAAGTCGATGTGGCAACCCTATAAGGTCCCCTCTTTTGAAATCGAATGTTACTGTATGAAACTTCAGGAATAACTTCCCATTGATACAAATGCTGAACTTACTAGCTTTGAGGGGGAGCAAATACTTAGTAAGCTTTAGGGAAACGCTGCATCCCATTTGACTACTTCTGCTTCCTACCAGTGGCACACAGCTGAGAACCACTGGTCTAGTGCCCCCCACGTCAGACCTTGCCTTCATTGCTTTTAAGAAGCAAGGCAAGCTATGATCTCACAGACTGTGTGACCCACCACAAGACTTCAGCTATTTCTTCACACCCAACCTGTTTGAAGCCAAGTTAAGAACAGAAGTGGTTTCCATCCCAATGACCATCTGTAGCCTTTCCTCCTTACCTCTCTGCACTTCACCAAATGGTAGGGAAACCTGCAGGCTCTGATCTGGTGGTTCTTGTCATAGGGACACTGGAGGAGCCGTTCAGGGTCCATGGAAGACAGACTCAAAGTTGGCAAAACTGATGACGACTTGTACTCCTAGAATAGTCTACCAAGGGTGAAAACGAATAAGAAGCTACTTAACACCAAGTCATAGATGCAATGAACATGAAATTGAGCAAACTTCAGAGGACGGCGGAAGACAGGAAGGCCTGGCGTGATCTGGTCCATGGGGTCACGAAGAGTCGGACTCGACTCTGTGACTGAACAACACCACCACCAAGGGAGACAACACATGAGCTTTCAGGCAATGCCTTGGTGCTTCCTACCTCGTTCAGACAGCTTCTATGGACCTCATTCATTCCCAAGTCCTGTATTTCAGGCACAAGTCATGTCATCCCCCAGACTGAAAGATGGGAGCCTCTACTAAGAACAGACAGTTGGCAGGGAAGCCGCGAGCTTAAAGAACCATACCATTCATTCAGTGGTCTCTAACATTTCCAGAGCCGAGATCCTTGGCAGGGAAGCTGTGAGCTTAAAGAACCATACCATTAATTCAGTGGTCTCTAACATTTCCAGAGCCGAGATCCCTCCTTTATCATCTCCTTTAATACCTTTAGAAGCTCATTGATTCACAGCAGCAAAAGATATTTTTTGATGCAAGGGCTAAAAGGGCTGTGATACTTGCTGTTTCTTATTTTTTGATGCAAGGGCTAAAAGGGCTGAGACAAATTTTGTAGTTGCCAGAGTAAATTTTAGGGTCCTTATCGCTGAGCAAAAGAGCCAGGGTTTCCAGAGTGTAGGGGGACGGCTGGTTGATTAAAGGCTTAATATAGTGATCCCTTATATTCTCAAAGAACCTGCATTCAAGCAGGGCATGGAAGGATGTATCTATCCTATTAAGGCCATAAGGGCAGATTCTGTCAGAGTAGGGCCTATTCAAAAATCTCCCCGTAAGACTGTTGTAGTTATAATATTCAATCTTGCAAACAAAAAAGCTCTACAGTAACGTGGGATGGTAAGACAGTACATGGGGGGGGGTAAAGATCTTTGGGAAGGAAAGACTAAAAATAGGAGTGAGCAAACTCTGTGGACTCAAGATCAGGCTACTATCATTGATTTCTAAGACACACGTCTTGATCAGAGAAAATGCTTTGGATTTGCTCATTTCAAATATATAATTGATCGACAGTCCAGCTATCATCAATTCCCCATCCGGGGCTTTCATCCAAGTTGATTTGTGGGTATCTCGATTTAGAGCGGCTAACAAACCGTCTTCAGCACAGAGCTGTTTTAATCTCAGTTTAAAGGCATTAAAGCCATGCTTAGCTTCCAAGGAAACCTGTCTGAATTCAGCCTGCAAAACAATGTTTGGCCAAGACCCCTCTTTAACCCCTAGGCAGCTGCGCAGGGTACCCAGGCTGCGCAGGGTACACAGCCACAAGGTATAGCTAGGGGCTCTGGGGCAAGTGATGCTCTGTCTTCTTGGTGCTTGGGGGGGGTCAACAGTGGGAGGGCTTCTAATGTCCTGGCCCCACTGCTGGACCTCCTGATGGCACTGGTATTTCTGGCCACTGTGTGACACAGAGTGTTGGACTGGATGGGCCTTTGGCCTGATCCAACATTGGCGTCTCTGATGTTCTGATGTTCAGAGCTACCAACGAGAGAAAGGAAGGGGCGTGACATGGAGGAGGAGCCAGAGCGGTGACCTTATCAGTTGATAAGAAAGCTGAGGAGTGGAAAGGGAGTGTCAGACTGGGGTCAGGAAGACCCAGATTCTAGTTCCCAGTCTGCCGTGGAAACTTGTTGGGAATGACCTTGGGCCTGTCACACCCTCTCAGCCTAGCCTACAGCAGGTTCCATCATCTCCTGTTTAACCCCATTAAGCAGGAGAGATGCCAGAGATTCAGAGTTTGGGTTGTCAACTCCATCTCAGGAAACTTCTGGCGATATGAGAACAGTACTTGGGGAAGGGAAGGAGTTCAGCAAGGATATTTCCCCCATAGGAGTAACATAGGAGTCCTAGAACATCCCACCCTCCATAGCCTCTCTAGGGCTGCGGTCACATGGGCAGGAAAAGCGGATCGCGTGGGGAGAAAAATGGGGGGGGGGGGGAAGCGTGGCTGTTTGCCCCGGGGCAAAATAACACGCAGTTGCGCAAGCAGACATCCCGTGGAGTTCCCGGGGAGGTCCCGTGGTAGGGGGGAGGTGCCGATCACACCACAATCCAGCGGCGCGGCAAACGGGTGGTTTTTTTCTGTACATCGATGTGTGCGCATGCCCCGTTGCGTGCTTGTGCGCATCCCGAGGACACTTGGAAAAAAAGAGGACATGGGTGGGCGCCGGATGCCATGGGATTCCACCGGAAACGCGATCACGCGCCCGCCCTTGCCCCGCGATTTCTGGAAACTAGTACCTCCGAGGTACTAGTTTTTTACCACGCATCTTCAGAGTGAAGCCTCGGGTGAGCCACGGGAGCTCTATGCTTCCCGGATGTTGCGGTGAGATCGCGCCTGGAAAATCCGCCTATCTTCCGTGCCTAATGCTCCGTGTGACCGCAGCCTAGGACTTGTTTCTCTTAGTTCACCCCCCTAAAGGTGCCATTTCCTGTTGGGCACTGATCTCTAATGTGGAGATCAATTGCCATTCTGGGAAGGCCCTGCCTTGAGGTTGGCCACCCTATTCATCATGTAGGTGGTAAATGCTCCCTCTAAGATGTGGAGTCTTGTGAGCAAAAATTCTGCTTTGTGAGCGACTAGCATTAAAACTGAGCGAACGATTTGGCTACTGCATAAATTAGTTTGCTCTGGAGCCATCCTTCCTGAGCTAAGTCAAAAATGCGTGAGCTGGAGGCTAAAAAACTGTGCTAGCTCACACTAACTCAGCTTAGAGGGAACGCTGTTTGAGCTGTCAATTACTCAGAGCTCTGCCTTCGTTCAACCAGGTCTCGAACACAAAATTTGATCTTTCGTTCTTTGCGAGGGACAAACAAAAGGCATTTTTCTTGGATTACCGTCCAAAGCTCCAGTTTCATTTGCCATCTGTGTGTTCTCGCCTCTTTTGTTTCAAGGGAAACTGTCTAGGCCAGGAGAGGGTCAGTGTCCCAGTTTTATCACTAATTTCTTATGCTGAGCTTTGAAATTCTGTTAACTTTAAATGAGTAAGTACAGTAAGGCGCATCAGTGCAAGGGGGGGGGGTTGGAAGCTGATTTTAAATATTGTATGAGAACGAGACCGGCAGAGCTTATAATTTGTCATCTGTTGTGGATGTGTTGGGGGGGGGTCATATAGAGGTTAAAAAGGCAATTTTCCGGCAAGAAATGTTTGCTAACTACTTCTCTTTCCACATGGATGACCTGGAAACACAGTGGCTGTCTCTGGATTTGGGCTTCCCACTGGTCAGGACAATCGTACTCTGCAGGGAGCGTTCCAGAGCAATATTCCTACACAAAAGCTTAATTGAAGAAGCCCTTTCCCTTACCACACTGTATACTCCTGTGAAAAGGGGCTGGGGGGGGGATCTTTAAAATCCCTCAGGACCATATCAGCAGTACACAAAACACATGCTCTCTTTTGTTTTACAAAGGGCTTGGGGGTTCCCCAAGGCTTATTACAGTCATAGTGCGTCAAGGTTTTAATTCTGTAGTGGGAACATTGGGTCACATTGTGAGAAGACAAGTTCGATTTGAGTTCAGTTGGTACGGTTGCCAGGTCTGGGTTGGAAAATACCTGGAGACTTTTGGGGTAGATCTAGGAGAGGGTGGGGTTTGGGGAGGGGAGGGGGCCTCGGCATGGTACAGTGCCATAGAGTCCACCAATGCTCCCTCTAACCTGTGGAGTCTTGTGAGAAAAAAAATCTACTTTGTGAGTTACTGGCATTAAACTTGTGAGCAAGCAGTTTCACTGCTGCATAAATTTGGAGCCATCCTTCTTGAGCTAAGACAAAAATAGGTGAGCTGGAGGCTAAAAGACTGTGAGCTAGCTCACACTAACTCAGCTTAGAGGGAACACTGGAGTCCACCCTTCAAAGCAGCCATTTTCCCCAGGGGAGCTGATCTCTGTCAGCTGGAGATCAGTTGTAAAAGCCGGAGATCTCCAGGCCCCACCTGGAGGCTGGCAACCCTACCAGTAGTACCTCAGGGATCAACAAACGATTCAGAATGTAAGCTTTCGAGAGTCAAAGCTCCCTTTTTCAGACACAGACTCTCACAAGCTTATACCCTGAAACTGTCATGGGTCTCTAAGGTGTTCTACAGTGGACCAACATGGCTACCCTCTGAAAACTGCAAGAAAACAAGACCCACTGGAAAAGACATTAAAGCTAGGCAAACATGAAGGCAGTAGGAAAAGGGGAAGACCCAAGATGGAATGGATGGGCTCAACAAAGGAAGCCATGGCCCTCAGTTTGTAAGACCTGAGCAAAGCTGTTAATGATAGGACATTTTGAAGGTCATTAATTGATAAGGTCACCATAAGTTGGAAGCAGCTTGACGGCACTTAACAATCCTACAGTTGGAACACTGCCCTCACCTGGATGGTTCCGCCTGGCCTGATCTCAGCAGATCTTGGAAGCTAAGCAGGGTCAGCCCTGGCTAGTACTCGGAAGGGAGACCTCCAAGAAGTCCAGGGTCACTAGGAACTCAGAGCAGTGTACATGTCTCTTCTCCAGTTTCATCCACACAACAACTTTTAAATGTATATCAGGCAGAAAGGATGATGTGAGAGGGCTGCCAACAGCCTGGAGGGGGAAAGTGTCCTGCCCCGGGGGCTGACCAAGGGGTTACCAGGTGATGTTATTTATGCCATAATGAGCATCAGCGGCCCATTGCCACATAGAACATAAGAGACGCCAATGCTGGATCAGGCCAAAGGCACATCCAGCCCAACACTCTGTGTCACACAGTGGCCAGAAATACCAGGTGCCATCAGGAGGTCCACCAGTGGGGCCAGGACAGTAGAAGCCCTCCCACTGTTGGCCCCCCCAAGCACCAAGAAGACAGAGCATCACTTGCCCCAGAGCCCCTATCTATACCTTGTGGCTAATAGCCACTGATGGACCTCTGCTCCATATGCCTATCTAATTCCCTTTTGAAGCTGTTAAAGGGGCAGGGCATTTTTCCTCCAGGTTGTTAGCACCCCAAGTGATGGGCCTACAGCCTTTTCTGGACTTTGTTAATAAGTGGGGGATTTTAACCTGGGTCTCCCCCGTTCTAGTCTGACACTCTAACATTAGTTTCTCTCAGTTGTTTTTTTACTTAACCCCAAACCTGCATCAGGTTAAGCCTTTCTTATCAGAAAAGGTAATGGGAGGCCCCAGAATGGTTTAGATCATGGGTGTCAAACATAAGGCCCGGGGGCCGGAACCAGCCCATCCAGGGATTTTACCCGACCTGCAAGCAACTGGTATGTATGGAAATGTAAAGGTACTCCCCCATTTATGGTACCCCTTAGGAAATCTAGTCTTGCGTATGATTAAATACATTTATTGGGGCTTTTGTAAGTTCCTCAGAAAATTAATTGCTGTCACTGCAAGGAATCAATTGCTTTTGTTTGTATTTTGTGTAAAAATAATAATAGTTAACTGGGTTTGCCTCTGTTCTTTTTAAAGTTTATATCTCCAGTACCTGGGGTTACATTTTATGGCACACATGGTCCAGCCCAACAAAGCGACACCTATGCCAAATCCAGGCCTCGTAACAAATGAGTTTGACACCTCTGATTTAGATCTCTTTTACTAAGTTTTATTCAAGGTATACGCTTTTGTGTGCAAGCTTGCACACAGAAGCTTATTCCCAGAATTAAACTTCATTGGTCTTAAAGATTCCACTGGACTCAGACTTTGTCTACTGCTTCAGACCAACACAGCTACCCACCTGGATCTACTGACATCCCAAGGAGACTTCTCTAGGTTTAAAACCCTACAGAAAGCAAGTACTCAAGGGTGGAATACTCTTATCTTGACAGGTTCAGAAGCCTTCTGAGGGCCCATAGCAGGGGGTCCCCAACATGGTGTCCACGGGCACCATGGCACTTGCCAATACCTTTCCTGGCACCCAGGAAGTATTTTTGAAAGCCACTGGGGCCAGGTGGGGGTTTTGTCCTGCAAGACTTCAGATTGGCCATTGGAAGCCCTGGTCACACGGAAGGTTTTGGCCCGGGAGAGGGACGGATCGGGGGTGCAGCAAACGGGCGCGATCTCACCGCAACATCTGGGAAGCACCGCACACCCGTCCCTGATCCGGCCCTTCAGGCCGAAAACCTGCAGTAAAAAAGAACCACCCCTAGAGGAGGACTTACTGGGAATGCTAGTGGCTTCCCCCCGGCATCTGATCGTGCCGGGGAGGAAGTGCGTGGCGGTTCAGGGGATCTATGTGATCCCGCCGCCGCATGTCTCTTTTGGTGCGGCTTTAAAAAGCCGCACTTTGCTGGTGCTTCCCCCCCCCCGTGTCACAGGGGCCGGAGACTTGCTTGACTTTGTAGGTTTTCAAAACTGCTGCTTTGGCAGCAGCTCCCACCATAGCACAAGAGTTTTTACTGTGTGACTGCAGATAAGCTGCAGCAGCCATTTTTGTTGCTGGCTCCACCTCCTCCCGTAGCCATTTTGTTACAACTATTTGATGGCTGCGCGCCACCACACTGTGTTAGAATTCCAGATATGCCCACAGGCTCAAACAGGTTGGGGACCCCTGGCCTAGAGATTTTGGTAGCCTTATTTTCCCATTTTATGTAATACTGATTACACCGGTTTTGAATTTGTCCAGCTTCCAAGCCCTTGTAGCACCTTCTAGTGTAACCCTGAGATGGGGCATTCTTTATAAGGGAAAAAAGGCACAATTTCTCCCTGAGGGATTGGAGGGCCTGAAGTTGCAGGGAGAAGCACTCCTTTCTATGAAACTACATATTAATATTTTAGGGACACCAGAAACTCTTGTAAAGAACAGAGGACATCCCAATGCAGAGCACAGCTGCAAGGGACTGGCTAGATAAAAGTCAGAAAGGCTGAGACCCTGCTCTTGCTGAAATACAACAGGCCTGAACTGTTACATGGTGGTGATTGTTGTAGCTGCTTAATTATTGTTCCAAATAATGTTTTTTGAAGTTGGTTTATTGTTGTTTTCATACATTCTAGTGTCACAAGGGGAAATCACACAGTTATGGATGTGAACTCTCAGTTCTATAATTAAAAAATATTTATTTGATATTGCTCTTTGAATTAAATACTGGCAGCCCTACATAGTTGTTTAGACTGGTGAGTTGGGATCCGAGACATCTCAGTTGCAAGCCCCACTCTGCCCCAGAAGCTCATTGGGTGAGCTTCTCTTTAAGCCTAACCTACCTCACAAGGTTGTTGTTGTAAGGATTAGATGGAGGAGGGAATGATAATGTCATAAATCAGTGTGGGTCCCCTTCAATAAGAGAATCAGGGTGCAAATGTCTAACTAAATATTCACAGACAGTATAAAAACAATACAACTACACAGCAAACATAGATTGAACACTAGACCTACATATCGACGGTGGAGAGCGATCAGACGGGGGGGGGGGAACGATAAAAACAATTC